>NC_060211.1:26166590-26467727 GCF_021130785.1 Homalodisca vitripennis
AACTAGTCTCTAGAATCTTTCTATCAAGAGTTATCCACATACACACGGCCAAACAGTCAGTGGGATGTTCACTGACTTTTGACCTCAAAGTTAATAGTTATACCTTCTTGGAATATGACAAACCAAATAAATAGTCTTTATAACCTTTCTATCAAGAGTTAACGACATATTATACACGGCCAGACTGTACGTTGGATTTTCACTGACTTTTTGACCCATAATTTGATAGTTATTCCTTGAAAGATGACACACTAAATAACTATCCTCTAGAACCGTTCTATCAATAGTTATCCACATGTAGACGACAGACTGCACCATTTTAAAGAGGACCTGTCGGATCCTTAACCATGACGGATTTTCATTTCATTACTTAAAATTAAAAAGGGAAACATGACTAAATTCTTCTTACTCATTTAAATAAATTAAATTATTTTAACAACATTGGTACCTACATTTGTACATAAGTAGGTATCTTTTGTAACCATCATTTAAACACAATAACAGGTTTTCGGAAGTGTGCAATCTTTAATCTTAGAATCAATGTTCTCATCAGAGTCAAGAACATTAGGTTGAGGTTAAGCATGCACGAAAAAAACTTGTGTATACGTTGTTGACAAACTGCTGAATTCATAAATCACTGAAGAGCAATAAAATGTATAAACTTAAGCAAATCCCTTGATAAAGGTGATTGGAACAAGTAAAAAATCTGTCACTGCACGCAAAAGTACACTAAGAATATCACATCCATAAAATAACACATGATGCCAAAAGACTGAGGAAATATGTTGGATCGATTTCTGGTGAGGTTATCTTAAAATTGTCGCACTAAGTTATTTCTCTCACGAATAACAAAAGTCACACGAGTATTCTGAATAATACTAATTTGTGTACAAATAGGTGTTTTATGCAAAAAGGTTTTTTGATGCTTTCGCCAAGGATTTGAGTAATTTCCCTTATCATTTGCGGAATCGGGTTAGTTTGCATGTCTGGTGAAGTAAGAGTAATGTGTTGTTGTAGACGAGTAGGCGGAGAACAGGGTGGAGAGGAGGTGACGAATCGGTGAGGGGAGAGCCCGACTGATGAACACGGGCTAGAGATCAGGCAGAGACAAATCCCTGCCGCTCTACTCTTGAGAAATGAATTCACATCTGGGGAAACTGTTGAATTGTAATAGTTTCAATGGTTACAGTTTGGGTTTTATTTCCTTTACTGGGGGTTGCAAAAATAGCAGTCGTTGACTGTAAGGTATGTTTAATTGATCAAATCTACTTCGTGTAGAAGTGGTCCGCAACGGTTGTCGTCATAAACAAGTATCTGAAATAGTAAAAGTTTTAAATTCTAAATTCATGTTTATGCAATTGAAAATAGGGGCAATTTCTAATGTTTCTGAAAATCATCGTAAATACAAAATTAATGTCAAAACACCTAAAAATGTTCAAAATATTTTATTAATATTTTTTTGAAATCAATTGAAAAAACTACAATTACAATGAATTAATAATGGCATTCAAATTTAGTTGCACGGGAACGTACTTATGATTTATATCTGTTAAAACAGAAAATAATTGTTTTCGATTTTTTTTTCATCTAGTCCTTAAATAAATGGTACGGTACTACAATTTTCTGGCCATTGACATGTTTGTATGTAGTGTATATTGTTTTTCGTAAATTTGAGCATAATTCTTTAAAATATATCTATTTTGAAGTAGTCAAAGAAATAATTTTTTTTTTTTTGGCCTTGTAACATTGAACAGGCATGTAACAGAGGAACAAGTTCCATAATTGCAATGCATTGTGTAACAACGTAAACCTTTTACGAGTTATATATTTAGTTCAAAAATACATTATTATTTATTTAAAAATGATGTTTTTTACTATTTTTGTATTAAATTTTCATACGTAAATGTACTCGCACAAAATTTATAAATGCACATATGATTTATGTGTATTTGGAATAAATAAAGTATTTTTATAATGTTATCCAATAAATATATCCTATTTCATTTTGGTTATTGAACATATTTAAATTAATACATGATATATTAGTAAATAATATTTTAATATAATTAAACAACTTGACAACTAATTAGCAGAGTTTATTTAGAAAACAGTAAGTTAAGACTGTAATAAGAGAAAGAACTTTATACATTTTTATCTTTTGCATAAAACTAATGCAACGTCAGTGATGATCATAGTGTGCTAGTAGATGGGATTCTCCCTGCTGAAAACCTCACCAGACCAAGCATTCTCCCTCTCGGGAGCCCTTAGCAAACACTCCAGGAAGGTTACTAGTAAGTCCCGAGGGAACGGCTACTGGGATATTTTTATCGGCCGATGCAGCACTGATGGCACATTAGCTTTTTCTCAGCCTTCTTTGTCTTTAGCACCGTCATTATATACAAGCTCGGTGATACAAAGCTATTTGTTAGAGAACGTTTTTACGATTATTTAGTTCGACAATAGTTCGATATTGGCTATATTGAACTTTCTTCTTCTCTTCTTTTACATCCTAAGGTGTTATAAGTCTGTAGAGAGTTCAGTTCTGGCTGGTTTATACCTTCCAGTTGAACCAACAAACAACCGATATATCACTTCAATCTGGGCAACAAGAGCGGCACATAACTAACGCAAATGTTAAGATTCTGGGGTGCAAGGGTAATTCGATAGTTCTAGTCTACTGCGGGAGATGACTGTTGGAGTTGGCGGGGTTTCTTCCCTAAGAGTCAAAGGTTCTTGTCAGCCTAGACATACGGTGTGCTTCTTCCTTCCTCCTTTGACTGGAGAGGCTGGTTCAGAGCTGGCTTCTCTTTCTTTCTAGGAGACGTTACTTGATATTAGTGCCCCAAACCTTTCCTCATGAATCTCGACAGAAGGTGACTCCTACTCCCAAACTTACCCATCCAAAATAGGACTAGGTGCAATTTTTCAAGCTTCTTGACCTAGGAGAACAAAAAAAAGATGATTTAAGACGTCATAGTCTTTCATGTTCCCGAAAGGCCACTCTTAGTTTTTCAGGATGCCTATTTTGAACAGATAATTTTGAAAAATTGCTACGACCTAAAAGGAAATCGATCGGGTAAAATTTTACACCCGTGTTGATAATGTACTCAATTTTGATAAACCTGGCAGTTTTCTGATCCGTCTTATCACCATAATGTCCTAGTAGTCCACTTTAGTGGAACTTAGGCTTAGAGATAAAAGAGTGCCCCGTTTTTCTCTGAAAACATCTTTCTCTTGAAAGATGAACCGATGAAACAAGTTATAGCAATCATTGGATTAGCTTTGGTAAACACAATTTGGTATGCACTATCTGCCAGAAACAATAAATGTTTTAATGCCTGTTATATTATCAATGCTAACCTGTATACATAGTTTACCTACCAAACTTCTCCCACTAAATTCTAAAAACCTATCTAGTACTACCACAGGTAAAAACTAGGCAAACAAAATTAAAAACTACAATAAAAATAATGTATCAGTCTATAAAGTGACTCCATCAGGACTATCAACACCCATAGTATAAAATAATCATGTATCGATTATTGAGAGTAATACTATCAGGGCCTACAACATTTATAATAGGAAAAAAACTTGTATTAGTTAATGGAATGTAATTAGTATTGAAAACACTCATGTAGTAACGAAACGTATATCATTCAATGAAAGAGATGACAATATAATCGATTAAGTATGTGCAGTTACCGATAAACTGCATCATCAACCACAAAGCTCGATTCAACTGACACTGAGGTCGTTATCGCCAGTATTGCCAACATCATAACATGCTATCTGATTCAGGTGCAGGTAGTAACCACTGTTGTACATGTCATCAGGAGTGACAACACCCATAGTGGGATGGCAATGTAATCGATTAAGTATGTGCAGTTACCGATAAACGGCGCCATCAATTACAAAGCTCGATTCATCTGACACTAAGGTCGTTATCACTCTAGTGACAACACGATAACATGCTACCTGGTTCATGTGCAGTTCGTAACCACTGTTTTACATGTCATCAGGAGTGACAACACCCATAGAGGGATGACAATATAATCGATTAAGTATGAGCAGTTACCGATAAACGGCGCCATCAATTACAAAGTTCGATTTAACTGACAATGTTGTCGTTATCACCAGTGGTGACAACACGAGAACATGCTATCTGATTCAGGTGCAGGTCGTGACCTCAGTTGTACATGTCATCAGGAGTGACAACACCCATAGAGGGATGACAATATAATCGATTAAGTATGAGCAGTTACCGATAAACGGCGCCATCAATTACAAAGTTCGATTTAACTGACAATGTTGTCGTTATCACCAGTGGTGACAACACGAGAACATGCTATCTGATTCAGGTGCAGGTCGTGACCTCAGTTGTACATGTCATCAGGAGTGACAACACCCATAGAGGGATGGCAGTATATTCGATTAAGATTGTAGAGTAGCCGACAAACGGCACCATTAATTACAAAGCTCGATTCAACAGACAAGGAGGACGTTATCACCAGTAGCGACAACATCAGAACATGCTATCTGGTTCAGGTGCATGTCATAATCACTGTTGTACACGTTACGCTCGTGCTGTCTATCGTCACGTCGGTGCACCCTTTGAGTGAAACGATTTCCTGAAATATTATTTTGTTCTTCTTTGAAATATGTTCCTAGGTTGCTTTGGAATAATAAGTCATGTATCATAAATTTAATACTTGCAACACTTATCAATATGAAATATTCATAACATTTTTATTTTATATTTTCACATATTTTTGGTAGGAGTTGCTGCTAATGCTAAATAACATTATTTTGAATTTAATTATTGCTATGAGTTTTAATTTTAAGGATTCCAGCGAGGCTCTGAAGAAGATTTTCACCATCAATCCCGGGTTGTTGCTCAGAATGTACAATGCCTGCTTGGTTGAAGGAGTGTTTCCATCTGCCTGGAAAACCGCCAGGCTGGTGCTTATTAGCAAGGGAAAAAAGGTGATCCTGAGCTGCCCGTCGTACTACAGACCTCTCTGCATGCTGGACACGACTGGAAAACTTTTTGAAAAGTTGATCCGTTGCCGCCTGATTTCTGCCGTGGGTAGCCGTCGGGGACCTTTGCCCTCGTCAGTACGGCTTCAGAAAGGGACGATCAAACAATCGACGCCGATTACGGAAGTACAGGGAAAGCAGTTGAGAGAGCCGAGAGCCACAACCATTTCTCCCGCCGAGTAGTGCTTCTTGTTACGATTGATGTCAAAGAATGCCTTCAACTCAGTGAGATGGGTCGATATGTTGGATGCACTTCGTGACATCTTCCGTATTCCAACGTATCTGTTGCGGCTCATCGAGGACTACCTCCGTTCTAGGGCGTCTGATATACGACACTCGAGCCGGATCGCGGACGGGTGGAACTCACCTCTGGTGCCGCGCAGGGTTCAATACTCGGCCCGGATCTCTGGAATATCGCTTATGACAGCCTCCTGAGATCCGAGATGCCAGAGGAAAACCGTTCTTAGTTGAGTACGCCGATGACGTTGCGGCTCTCATCGACCGCACGCAACGTTGAGCTGGCCCAGCTAAAGTTGAAACAGGTCATGCGAGAGTGGTCAACGCCTGGATGTCCAATCACGGTCTTTCGCTTGCTCTGAGCAAGACGGAGATCGTGATTCTTACAAAGAAGAGAATTGACACCAATCGTCCCGCTGCGAGTGGGAAGGGAAGTGGTTCCAGTCAACGCGTGCCGCCAAGTACCTCGGAGTCATGGTGGACAACAAGGTTAAGCTGGAGAGACAAGATCTTCCTTTCGGCGGACAAGGCTGCTAAGGTGGTCTCTTATCTTAGTAAGCTGATGGCCAATGTCGGGGGTCCTCGGTCCAGCAAAAGACGGTTATTGATGTCCGCAGTCCAGTCCGTGCTCCTTTGTGGGGCAGAGGTGTGGGCAGACACTCTTACCAAGGAATTTTATAGGTTGCGACTCGCCATGGTTTTGCGTCAAGCTGCGCTCCGGGTGTGTGTTCCGCCTATCGGATATTATCCGAGCCTGCCGTCTTGGTGGTTGCCGGAGTCATCCCTGTCAAGCTCTTGGCAGGGCAGAGGAAGGCGATTTATCAGAGACAAGGCGAGATCGGCAAGGACGCAGCAAGATCCGAAGAGCGTGGCCCGAACCCTCCAGCAGTGGCAACACAGCTGGGAGCACGAAACCGAGGACGATGGCCTGCGCGACTCATCGAGCAGGTTCAACCATGGGTCGAAAGGCGGCATGGCGGAAGTGGACTACTACCTCACGCAGTTCCTGACAGGTCACGGCTATTTCAAGTCGTACCTGAACCGGATGGGCAAGACCGGTTCACCGGATTCTAACCGGATCTACTGCCCGGGCGTTACCCGACGACGCGGAAACACACCTTCTTTCGCTGTCCGCGTTGGGAAAGGCCCCTGGAGGCCACAAGAAAGCTCGGGGTTTTTTTCGGTGGATACGGTCTGCGAAAAGATTATGGAGGATGAGGGGAACTGGGATTGTTTGTCACAGTTCGTCCTTGGCATCCCCCTGGAAAAGAAATCCGATCTGGACCGCGAAGTGGGCCAGATCCCTTGGACCGAGCGGTTGGATAAGGAGCGAGCCCCACGGGCTTAAGCCAAATTTAGGCCTAGCCTGAAGTAATGTAATAAACAATCCCAGGTTAGAATCCTAAAGAGTAGAGGAGGTTTTTTAGTGGGTAACCCGTTTTTAGGGGAGTCCCACACTACAGGCTGGCCACCTGCGTGCGTAATTGCGTTTTTCCTGCCTCTCCCTCAAAAAAAAAAAAAAAAAAGATTAATATAAAACAGAGTCAAGTAATCATCTTTTTGCAATTCGATACGCAATATTAAATTTTCATATTATTTTATACCGTATTTATTTTTTGAAATTTTATATAGATCAAATCTAATATAATCTAAAGCACAAATGTAAATTACAATTAATGTTTTGAATAAATAAAATGTGCATATCTAGTCCTATTTAATGTTCTAGGCTCTTTCTACTACTATAAGGTTACCATGGTGAAGTTTAAAAACATAACATGATATGAATGTACCGTTAAGCTGTAGGTAAACGACTTAACATTTTGAGACTTTTGAAATTTAACCAATCACAATGTTCTAAACTCTAAAGAGCTTTTGAACGCATACTATTCATGTATTTATAATGGAACATCTCAGATAACTATATGACAACGAATGAGAGTGTAAAAGTGTTCAATTATTGTTCTATTTTACTAAAGAAAAGATGGCCGCAAGCAAAGCCGACTCTTGACAGAGTACTCAAAATGTATCCATTCCAACATTGGAGTCTGTGTTGTTTAGTAACTAAAACATTAGCAATAGTACAATTGTGTCGACATTAAACTCCCGTAACATTAAACAATAAGTAAATACTATGGGATGTTCGATTCTTATTAATTAAACACCTCCTTAAAGTATATTTATGATTTGAAAGTTGAATTTATGCAACCTCCGAGTGTGGAATTCAGTTTTTGTCTTTTAACACATTAGATTTAACCACGTGGGTCAGATGACATATGGTATGGTAAGGAAGTTATGAGGGATGCGTCAATAAGTCCATACACTAACAACGGGTTGTATATGCAATCAAGGATCAAGAACGAACGACGTAATTACGTCTTCAATATACGTAATGTTAAAGAAGTCCCACACGGGCTTTATAATTTCCGAACAAATGCAGGTAAAGCAATAAAACTTGATAAATCATTACTTCACCTATAAATCTACTTTTTGAAGAAATTACCATTTTTTTGTTATGTCAGGAGGATGGCCTGCAAGGAGTCAGAAGGAAATTTTAAATGAGAGCATAGGTCGAGTAGTACATCAAATTAAAAGTCTTTATTAGTATAGTAAAATACCGCAAATCCAACCTCAAAAGGTTCTGTCTTAATAAAATACGTTGGTTTAAAGTTTGAAAGATTTAAAATGTAGGTGCAGTTCTAAATTTTGTAATATTCTTGTGATGGCTCGAGTTGTGAAAGTGAAACAATACATGAATACTGGGCTTAGGAAACAGTTTTTAAGGGTTTTAGTGACCCTTCACATCCAATAGAAGATGGTCTACAAGGAGTTCGGCAAAACATTTAACGTAAGCACAGTTCAAGATGTTCGTCTTTATAAAGTGTTATGTAAGATGTAAATCCAAAAGCCCAATCTAAAAATAAGAATTTTCTATTATAATGACTAAAACCAGGTTTCCCTTTATCATTCCTCCCTTCTAAACAACCCCTTTATAATGATGTACATCTTAAGCTATGTTTACAATAAAATTTTACTACTACTGCAGAAACAACATAAACCTCGTAGAAAATGACAGGATGTTCTGGTAGAAAGGGAGAGAAGAGAAAGAAAAGAAAGGTGTTGTTATTTATTACTGCAAGACAACTAACCGGCATTCTTTTAATACAAAACTGTCACCGGAGAAATTGAGACACGTACAAGATAACACTGTGAATAACGAGATTACTTATTTAGAATAGAAAAGAATGTTATTTATTTATTTTAGCACTACACAATATTCAATCCCCATAAAGAACATAATAAATTATCTGTGGGGTTCTATTCAACAATCATAGAAACGCTTTAAGTAATCATAAAGTTACAGATTACATAATAAGATCATATTACATGCAAATATAAAAGCTTTTCCTGTAAGAATACTTTAGTGGCAATCAGTAGACTACATTAAAATATTTAACTTTTAAGATATAAGCTAACTTAAAAAAATATATATGTACGTGTATACGTTAATTTTGTATACGTATAGAAACTAATTTATTTTTAAACTATTGAATCACAAAAAGGAGTTTCCAAGTAAATGATATATATATATATATAAAATTTCACTATTGGATTTTTTGTACAATTTTCAAAGAAACATTTTTATTTTTTAACAAAAACTTAGATGCAAAATCAAATCAAATTAACCAGATGGCTCTCATTACATTTTCAAACACCTAAGACAACTAAAAATATAGTATAATATATATATATATATATATAATTTCAATAAATATTGAATCACAAAAAGTACTTGCTCCGTCAGGACTCGAACCAGGATCTCACTTGCCAGGAGAGTGCGCTACCACTACACCACAGAGCCCTTACTTTTTACTATTTAATTAATTTGTATTTGGCCGTTTCTGCCACAGACCTGTTAAAATAACCAAACTAACATATAATAGATAGTACACTCAACCGGCAAGTGATAGATCCCGGTTCGATTCCCGAAGGAGCAAGTACTTTTTGTAATTCAATATTTATTGAAATAAAATTCGGCTATTGCCATTTATAAAAATTTAGTTAATAATAAATTAATTAACATATGTGTGTGTGTGTGTGTGTGTGTGTGTGTGTGTGTGTGTGTGTGTGTGTGTGTGTGTGTGTGTGTGTGTGTAAATTAATATATGTATATATAAATAATGGCCCTGTATTGGAGGGGTTCTTCTGAAATGGAAGTAAAAGTAATCTGGGATATCATGTAGGGGAGACGGACACCATTGGAATAGTGCCTGGTCAGCTCCTGTTCTCATGAATGGCAATCAGCTAGACCTCTCGTGTCGGTGTCTCGTGTCGCTTGTCGCTAGCTGCTTGTCGTTTGCTGCTTGTCGCCCTCCCAGTCAGCAGATCTTGACGCTCCCTCCCCCACCAACCTCCCTACAGTCTTCACATACAGATATGACGACGTAAGCAATTAATTTCACTTTTCTACTACACGGTCTCCCTCTATATTGTTACGCAACACATTATTAGTGTTTTAGAAGCAATTGATTTTTAAGCGTACAAGAATTGCTACTCATTTTAAGTAATAGTTGAATTTATTATGATGCACAGATTTGTCTCACGTTATAAGTGTGTCCCTGTACAATGGTTGAAAAAGTAATATAATGCCTTCGAAACTTACTAGATAAAGCTGTCCTATGAGAATTAAAACAGCGACATGAAAAAACTACATTTTAGTACATAAGATTACTTCGGTAGTTTTATTATTATCATGTTTCCCTCTTCACATCACATCGTTGCGGTTTAACTAAAGATGTTAACAGGGTTGAATACAAAGGTGAAAATTGAAGCTTTAATTGAAAAACCCTTAGGCATTTAAATGGCACAATGACCCAACTCTCCGAGAATACAGTCTAAGACAACAAGCTAACACCTGGTATGCTGAGTAGTAGCAAATGGTAAACTAATGAATCCACCAGAACCTACATCTGTTTTTCGAAGTAAAGGAAACCATTGAGTTACAGTTCCCATTTTACAGTGATACGGGTTACATTAATATAACATGTAAGATATAATAATAATATTATTATATTATAAATTATTATAATATTATACTAATATAATAATAATAATATTATTATAATTATATATTATGTAAGGTATTATTAATGGTATAAGAGTAAAAAATAATTATATGTGTTATTAAAAAGGGAATCACTATGGTTTCATTAATATAAAAGCATGAAACACTCCGATTTCAACACTCCACTTCATTCTTCTTGAATGATTTTGTGACAATTGCTGAACTCTAAGAGGATAATCTATAGATTTCCGTGTCCACTGAATCCGATCTATTAAATTGGTTTTCTCACAAAATATTCCCCAATTATTTTAAAATTAGTCTCAGTGTGGGATTTATCTTCCAACAGACTTCACATACTTACTGTACTATTTTAATGGTATGAAATGATATTATATAACATTAAAAATTAATTAGATGTGTTTTAAAAAAGAGAAACACTATGATTCCACTAATCTACTACAAATAGAATTATCGTGAAGCAGCACTACCAATAAACCAAAATAAAATAGTTCTAATTAAAGGCCTGAAACTAAAAACCCCATATACAAAATAAGCAATCATATTTATTATTTAATCAAATATGTGTTTTATTATTAAATAGTAAATATTTATTTTAGATAATAATTAATAAATGAATATTATTCTTGTAATGTCTGAAAAATAATAGGATATTAACAGAAGAAAACCATTGTCAAAAAAGTTTTGATCATTTTATAATATTAATTTTGAATTGAATCAATTTGCATACAAATCTGGTTAAATTACATTGCTTCATGTAGAAACGAAACATTAAATTGGCAATAGTCACAGGAAAACTTTACTGTTTAAGGAACATTGATTCTAAGCCGTTTTCTCATTATGTTGAAGATTTCCCTCTAATGTACTGAGTCTGTGCAGTATATCCCCTCCGGAGATTAACACTCAGTGTAAGACCAGAGAGGTGCTCCTCCCCCTCCACAGTGATCTTGATAAAGTGGATTCCTAACCAGCTAAAGGTACGCCCATAAGTCATTAAGCTAAACCGGGGAGGCAACATGCCGGGATTCTTCTCTAGGGAGAACTCTCCTTATTTCTTGCCTCAAGTGGAAATAATCAACCTAAGTATTCCTGGAGTAGGTAAAACAAAGATTAAACTAGTACTTGGTATTATGTTGATGAAAATTTTTACTGACAACTATAGCAGTAAAGTATAGTTCGAGTCAGGATTACCATTTAAAAAAGTCTATGATATTTTAATGAGTTTTGAAGTATAAAATAGTGTTATCGTTATGTATTTCGTAGGATTAATAATTGTGACGTCATAGGATTAATAGTAACAACATGGTAAACTCGCGTGTAGCATTAATGTCGTAATATAAGCTAACGTCTTAGGATTAACATTGTGACTTAACACGCCAATATTGTTGACTAACTTAACTCAGTGTGTGAGAAAGGCATTACGTTCACATAGTGACTTTATTTAATACTGTTACAGTTTTGAAGAAGCTGCTTGGTTATCAAAATCATAAAATTTGTTTCAAACTAGTGGATTTAATTTTATAATTCCAAGTTATTTCTTTTTTTTTAATAAACTCAAGAGAGTTTTGAACCTTTCCATTTGTTCACACCAGACGTTTATAAAATCCTTTAACGAGCACCCATTTTTGTACAATAAATTACTATGATTTAATTGTGGACTACATTCCTCTTGCTGAAAAATTTCGGGCAAGTATAGTCATGAAACCGGTGACCTCTACTAGGATGGTCAAAGTCAAAGTAAAATATTCTTTATTGGCATAAAACATAAATACGTCAAAATAACCATTCAAACACAATATTTAATTTATTAATAACTAACACGATACATGACATAGTCCTGTACAGAATTACCAAATTTGTTTGGTAAAAATACTTTAAGCTTCCTTTTAAAACTATCTAGGTGTAACTCTATTCTAAAAAAATCAGGTAGAGCGTTTAATAATACTATGGTATTACAATAAATGTGCAAAAGATGTAGTATGGAAAAGGATATTTTATTTATTTTTTTGCAAGACTGTACTTAGATTGTGAAATAAGAAATTGGAAAATACCATGGTTTTGTGTAAAAACTTAGAGTATAACACATATAAATGCAAGGAAAATTTAACATTTTAAACTTCTTAAAAATAGGTTTCCAACACTCGCTTTGAAAAATTCAAACGATAAAACGGATTTCAAAAACCTTCTTTTATAAGATTAAAATACACTTAAGAATTGGTTCTTTATGATCACCAGTTTGCCACAGCGTAAGTTAAGTATGTGAAAATCAGATCAAAGTATGCCTTAAGAAGGCAGAAGTGTTAGTGAAGTGTGCAAGTCTACACAGTACAAAACATTCAGAACACATCGTTCGTGCTTGATTGTTTAAATGTGAGGGAGAATTTCAAATTTCTGTCAACAGACAGACCCAAGAACTTAACCTTGTGTTCAGAAACAACCCCTACGTCATCGAAATGTTCCCAGGGTTTCCTGAACCGAATAACAGGAAGTAATCTTCGGAACCGCACGCTGTCATGTCCTAATATATTAGGTCAGAAACTTCTTGGCTCTAAATAGAAACAGACAAAACATCCATAGTCTTTAGTAAAGAATTTATAAAATTTGCATAGCAAATATCTTGATAAAACTCTTTATACATCAATCCATAAATAAACACACGTTTTCATAGAATTACGAATCTTGTTTGTAAGAAACTCTTGGTAATATGACATAAAAGTATTGTATTTTTTTATTACACTAACATTATTCCTTTTCTTTAAGCTTTCAACAACATACCGTCATTATATTTGGCTGTTAATACAATAATAATTTACAAACGATGATACTACAATCGTATCATACGACTTTTATAATCTAGATAGCTTGGTTCTAACTTATCGTTTTATGCTTTGGTACAAATCCACAGTGCTTTGAAAAAGCTTTATTTAGTCCGGTATCTATTCAGTTGTAAAAGCAGAGAGTTGATGTTTATTTCGGCGACTGCAATTAGAGCTATTTCTATTAAATAATCATATTAATAATGCCATAATCAGCCAAGATTTAATAGTAAATATGAGTTATGAATCAAATATGCGAGTATTTCATAAAAGTTACCTCGAGAATATCTACAGATTTTTGAGATATGTTTCAACTTCCAGCTTAAACATTATTATCACACAAAAATATATTAATCTCTCTCATTCTTTAAGGCTAAAGAAACTAGATTACCAAAACTTAAAGAAAGAGCTGGAGAGGTATTCGAGTCATGCTATCCAAGCATCTGAAGAGCTACCTACAGCTCCTGCACGTTTCTACAATGTTTTTCTGTTATCCCTCCACTGCTTACTTTCCTTTTGAAGGTGATGATGAAAAAATAACCTCTCTCTATATATGTTACGCCTTTGGCTCTTTTAATCTACTCTATCCCCTAGTTCAAAGATTTTCACTAGTATTCCTTCAATCAAATAATTTATTAACACACAAAGTCTTAATTTTTATCTATGTCGATCCAAAAAATAACCTCAAAAATATTTACTATTTGAATAATTTTTGAGCAAACTTACAGCTACATGAGTTTTATTTAATTGGCGTAAGTAAACCTTCCTTTCTGAATTGTGTCAAAATCTGAATACGGAAAAGGAGTTTTTTTCTTTTTTTTAATTTTTATTCTTTTTCTTTTTTATAACTCTTGTATAACTTATTGTTTTTCATTTCAGAAAATAAGTAGTTGGTCCCACTAAATAGGTAACTACAGTAACTAAACACAGTCATCCCCTTAAGCTATTAATACTTTTAATAGAAGTGGCTGAAATGTCAGGAACTACTTATTTAAATATCATAATATTTTATTAAAACTATTAATGTTATCAAATGATGTATAGTTAAAATTTAATTTCTTAAGTCTTCGATCTGTAAAGTTTAAAACTACTGGAATTCCATAGAAACTTGAAAATGACGCTAAGCAATCCAATTCAGGCATTTATGTTTCATTATGTGTATAGGAAGAATCGCTAATGAGCTATAAGTTCAGAACTTGGCTTCATGAACTTAAATGTAACTAACTCCAAATGCAACTAATGTAGTTAGCAACTAATTGTGTCATGTACCTTTGTGCAGGATTAAGTACTTCAATCCTTTTTTCCCATGCTTGCATTAAGACATAATTCTCCATAGTTTTAGTTAAACTTCAAAATGAAATGATGTTGGAATGGTTCTGGAAATATGGACTTCTAACGATTGTTAAAACATAATTTGTTTTAAATATCATTAACGTACATCTATTAAAAGTATGGGTTTTTATAAGCAGTAGTTAAGATATTATTATAAGTTACACAATTCACTGTCTACAGGAAGGATCATAGTTAGGATTTAATAAAACGAGGAACTAGACAGTTCTTGTTGGAATCGAGTGAGAAATTTAATACTTTTTGTACAAAATCTATAAAGTTTTTTCGAATGAAGTGATCTATATTTAGGAATTGGGACTTTGATTTTGATACATGAGTCATATTGGTGTGATGAGGTAGGCTTTTACAGTAGCAAAAATAAATCGAAATGGATGTAATATATAGAGAGGTTAGTCAATATTCGCCGGACATAACCCGATAAACGACTCTTATTCTGAGAGCGTAGATGATTCTTAGAGACTGTTCAACTTACAGATACTATTGCCGAAGATGATTCGGAAACCGTCTCAGATAAAAAGAGTCCATAACTAAAAGGTTGTTATGTTAAAAAAAGAACAGAAACAATAGGGCACCTTAAAATCAAAGCTGTATTTAAAGCTAATCGACTTGAGTATTAGTATTTTTATATACTCGTCTTTTTTAGGTAAATATTTCTTGCTTTTTAAGTTAATACAAAGTGTATTACAAGCCCCCCCCTTATAACTTTATTATAAATAGAGATGGAGTGATTTACTTTAGGGTTTGTTTATGTGACCAACTGAGCAGTTTTTTGACTTATGAAAATTGTTAATTTCGCCCCATAAAATGGGGTATTTTGGAGGTAAGTCAAAATTTTCAAATAGGAACCCCTAGCTTAAGACCACTTTGACACAGTAACTGGACTGAATGTGTCTCACATACTAACTGGTAAACAATAAGAGATAACATGGCAAAACCAGCTATTGGTATTCCTTGGACTTCCTAATGAGCTTCGGTCAGACAAAAACAAAACCTAATAAATGCTACGTTAATCATGGTTGTTGATGTATGTTGATTCTTGTAATATCTTGTTTCATGACTGTTTGTCCTAAGTTTTAAATAACTAGTGAGTAAAATTGTTATGTGCCTTACAATAACTTTATATGCAATATAAACTATGGGGGTTTTATAAAATAATTCTTAAAAAAAATTTACTTACCCTCATAATACAGCTGTATAGACCTGTCAGCCGACCATTATGAATCATTTTAAGTATATAAGAATTTTGTAATTTTTTAATACCATTTTGAACCACAAATATAAAATTTTGTACCAATCACTGAAAAAGTTATTAACCATTTAAAAGTCGGTTATGGGCAACGTCACGTCTAGTTCTCTTCCATCGTGTTAAGGAAAACTTAAATATTTTCCTCAGCCGTTATTTGACCGGTACAAAAATAAAAATGGTGGTACAAAATTGGTAAAAACATATGGTTTCGTTAATTTTAATTCACGACAAAGTTTATTTTTCAAAACGTAGACCTTTGAGCCGACTTTTAAATGGTTAATAACTTTTTTCAGTGATCGGTACAAAATGTTATTTTTGTGGTACAAAATGGTACAAAAAAGTACAAAATTCTGATATAGTTTATAAAATGATTCGTGATGGTCGGCTCACAGGTCTATACAGCTTCAAAATACCCCATTGGAGGGTGAGGGGAGAGTTGAAAATTTTAATACGTCAAAAACTTCTCAGCTGTCATATAAAACAACCTCTAAAGTAAATCACTCCATCTCTATTCATAAAAAAGTTAATAAGGGGGGGTAAGGGTTGGGACTTTTAAGACATCCGGTATATAACTACCAATACTAATAACAATACAATATAATAATAATTCTTATATTTAACTCTAGTTTTAAACTTACCATATTGTTTTTATTAATTTAATTTTAATTAATTCTGAAATAATAACAACGAATCCTTAAATTCAAAACAGCTGCTCCTTGGCAAATTAAAAACCAAATAATTAATATATTAAAATTAAAAATATAATAAATAATTAATAATAATTATTATTATTAATATTAAGTAATTAATTTTATTATTAATTATTATAATTATTCATTATTGTTATTATATTAATTATTATTATTAATATATTATTTTATAATGTATTTTATTAGAATAGATTGAAATATGAACCTTATGAACTTCCAAGTCACTAATAAGAACAATTTGGATGAGAATTAACTGAAAGCGTATTTTCGACTCGAGATAAGCGCAGTTTACGACAGGCATTTAATATTGACAGTAAGACAGCCTCGCGGATGACGCAGGATTTGGCCGGATATTACAGGACTCCCCAGGGCCTACATTCATCAGCGTAACACCTCCTGTAGCAATGGAGATCGCAAACCCGGCATCACTCTTTGTTCTCCCCCTTACACGCCACCGTCTTGTCCTTCATCATTCATGGTCCCTTGTTTATTATGCATACATTAAACTTCATTCGCTGATTAGTCAAAGTTTTGGTATATGAGTTTTATGTTATGGTTTTGAAAGTTTAGCTGGCAAAAACATGGATGTGAACGATACGTTCATAATAATTAGATGAAGTGTGCGTAAAAACTGAATACACTATGCGTGAAAGTCGCTAGTGGTGTTTTGAAGTTACCTGTATTAGACAGGCCTTAGAGAAGTCTACCACTCGAGAAGCTGGAAATATTTAGTTTGTGTCTGTCCATACGATACTGTAAGAAAAACTGACTTTTAGACATTTTGCATGAAGATTTATTTCTACATAGACAACACTGAGTTCGATGATGGTACTTGTCACTCAATGGGATTTAGCTGAGTGTTAGCAAACATTTTTACGTTGGTCTTGTGAGTAACCTTGATGGTAACGAGACAATAGCAGATTAAAAAAATCTGTAAGCAAACTCAGTAATAGGATTTTTTTAAAGCGATATTAACGCACGTAACATAACTACTCTAGTAAATAAAACACCATATTTTATTGAATTCCTAATGTAGCATTTTACTATTTACACCATGATAACAGACCCAACTTAGAGAACAAAAATGGAAGTGTATAATATGGAACTATATCTTGAGAAAGATTTCTTTTGCAGGCTTGAAATGTTGCATGCTACTTCATTTCAAAGAAGACAAGAATGAGTTCTATGATGGTGCATACCGAACCATGGAATATGCTGAGCGTCATTGAAGCCTATCACTCAGTAGGTTGACACAATTCCTCTTTGCCTGTCGGGGATGTAACATTTCTTTTGCGCGAATGCAGTCTTTCTATAAATGCAACATCGAGTTCGGTGACAGACTTTGGATATCTTAAAAAGTATCATTATTTTCTGAAGAATTACAAGAATTCCCGTTTAAGAAGGTTTTATCATAAATCTTATGACACCAAATTTATTTAAATCGAATAATAAATAGCTGATTTAGAGCAGATTTACTGTGGCAAGACATGGCGCCCATTGTTGGCTATTCGCCGAAAACCTCAACGTTGGCCATATCTTGTCGCAGCAAAATCTGCTCTAAATCAGTTATTTATTATTCGATTTGAATAATTTTGGTGTCATTATATTTGTAATAATACCCTCTAAAAACTGTTATTCTTGTAGATCTTGAGGAAAAGTGCAATTTTTTAAGATACCCTATTCAAAGTTCAACAGTTTTAATGGCCGCCTTTTTTAAAATACTAAAGATAAGTTCATGATAATTATTTCAGTAACTGGTCTTGTTATTATAAACATTTGATCCAAATTTGGTATAATTTAATTTATTGGATTTTAAAATATGAATTCTTTTATAAAAACCACATACAGACAGTCAGATGGAAAACTAAGCATTGGAGACCCATGTTCATATGGTGAAATATGTTTGTCATGACCTGAGCAATAACGTGGTATACCTTTTTCCAGAGAGTTATGGGACATCCTGTATAAAAGGTATTACTAATGGTGAACGTGCGATCATTGTGTATATAAAAGTAAGCATTGAATACATATGTGCAATAATATAGCATGCTAAAGGTCAGGGAGGAATAACTTAACGAATACTATCCCTTACCTACTGTACAGTATCTTCTTTAAAATCGCTGAGTACTGTTTACCATAGGTAGAAAATGGAAGAGAGAAATATTTAACTTACAAATGGAAATGTACTCGGATGGTGAATAGGCCTATATTTCATTTAATTTACGCCCTAATAGATATAAATGGCGAGGAGGAGCTGGCCTTGAAAATATCGCGAGCCGTATATATCTATTTTAGTACTGATTCTGGGTATTTTGCTTTTGTTCGTTATCGAATCAATCACCATCTTTAAGCATACGCACATCTCTTCATTAATTACGGGCGTAAGATAAAGGAGGCATTTATATATATATATATATATATATTACCAGAGTTGTTGCATATGCACATGTAATAAAGTATATTGGCTCACTGTAGTTGTACAAATACTTAAACACTTCAAATGCAAGCAATTTAAGAGGAAAATCTAAGAAAAAACGTATAAACACATCGTACAACTTATATTTAAAAATACAATCGTGGAGCATATATTATATATATATATATATATATATATATATATATATATATATATATAAAACAACATTTTTTAAAATCTTCTTTTGTAAATTTTGTTTGCTGTGTTGTTATTTTTATTATACCTTATTGAAAACGTCAAAGCCGAAATATTAAAGGAACTTTACATCAAGAAGTCTAATAATTTTTGTAATAGAGCAATTCTGCGTTTATACACCCGAAGTGAATATATATATATATATATATATATATATATATATATATATATATATATATATATATATATATATATATATATATGTGTGTGTGTGTGTGTGTGTGTGTAATATAATATAATATGTAAAAACTGATAATTTTATATGGTTTTATATCATTAGGTATGTTGTATTTACATAACAGGAAAACCAAAAGAAATAAGGCATGAAACATATAAAGTGAAATATATAAAGAAAACTTTGCTTTTATCATCAAAAATGTATTAAAGCATTCGGATATATTACATTATATCATGACTGGATTGATTATTATTATATACACTTATATATACACGTAATATACGTTTTTGTAATGTGATAATTGAAACAAAACAAACATAACTTTAACAAAAACACCCATTTTGATAACCATAACTATCAAATCAAATAAACAAAATAAATAATTATTCCTACCAATAAATAAGTTTTTATACACATAAACATATAAATACAAAAAAGTAGACCTGATTAAAATATACTATGAATTTTACATAAATTACAAAATACACAAAGTAAGCAAGTATACGTAAAATTTACAGCGCTCCCTTTAAAATGGAAAATGTTATCTACATTGAGGGATATATTTGTTTTTCAGTGGAAGCAGTTGGTTACCTGTGCATCAGTCGACCCTACCATAAATTGTGATAGTGCCCATTACCTAACCAACATGTCAATTTATTATAAGTATTGTATTAGTTATGTTTCATAATACAAATTATTCAACCACTTTGCCTATTAATTGTTTTAAATAAATTGAATACTTGTTTTATATAAACTTGGGTGTAACCATGAGAACGCTATTTACTATAGAAAACTGTTGTATTACAAGGTATAAACTTCATGTGCTCATAATGTCTATTACAGTGAACAAACTGTATTGCGGATAAAAGAAGCGTTTTATTCTTAAGACAAGACAGCCTGAACAAAGTGAGCCCTGGAGGTAAAAAACGCGCTCAAACAAAGTAATGAATTTGTATCCCCTTTAAGCCGGTTGTAAATTGAGTTCCGAAATTCCCTATAGATCGCTTTGCCTCCGGGCTGTATACCCAAGCTTTAGGCCGATATTTCAATATTAAAGTGATTTGCTGTACTTATTTATTTATGATAGACGTGTACAGTACGTAAGCTTATTGGTCTTGTAAGTAAACGTTGGGTCTACAATTTGTAAGGTGAAATAATTTCTTTATAATTCATAAAAATATGATAAATAAATATCTAAACAACATTATATTTTCGATATTGATGCATTTATAATAAAATTGTCAATACATTATCATCACATAAACATATTTAAATCTTACAATTATATAATATATACTGTAAAATACATTTTAAATGTGTACTGTGTGTAAGGGAGTTTCTGTGTTTTAATGTATTCAATATAAATTATATAACATTATTAACTACCCTAGTCTTGTATTTTATAATTTTTTTTAAGTCGATAAAACAGAATGACAATTTTATTACATGTTTTTAAAAGTTCAGTTTTATCATTTATTCAGAAAACAACTAAACATTGATTATAATAATTATTATGTAACGATGAAATAGTAACAATAATACAAACGTAACAAAAACAAACAAACAATTTTAAACTCATGGTATAAGTGAATTATGAAGAGTAGGTGGGTATTGTAATGTAGAGTACTCATACTTGAAGAACTCAAGTACAGTACTTTAAACGAGAGCACATCACGTCATATTAAAATTATAGGTCTCTATTTACAATAGCTTTTAATGCAGTTACTGCAGTACATCCATTGCGGTTTTGTTGGCTGAGCGTTAGCGAAAACCTATCACTTGTGGAGCGGGGAAATTTTAATTTTTATCTGTCTGTATGTCTGTTTGTATCTCTGTCTATCTGTCTCTCCGCCTACACGATATCATGAACAGGAACTGATCTGTTGGCTTGACATTGTGTATGAAGCTTCATTTCTATATGAGGAACACTGAGTTCGATGATGATGCACGTCACTCCATGAGTTGTGTCTGAGCGTTACCGAATATTTTTACATTTTTCTTATAGGTAACCATGATGGTAAAGAGAAAATAACAGAATAAATACATTTGTAAACAATCTCAATCTTGTAAGAGATATATTATAACATGTATCCTAAATGTACCAACATATAATTTTATAGCGAATTGGTGTGTAGACTTGTATTATTTAAACTCTGATATAAAATCCAACTCAATGAGAAAAACTGAACGCATAATGTGGCCGGATATATGGAGAAAGATTTTATATGTAGACCTTCAATGTTGCATGGAGCTTCTTTTATACAGGATAAATTCTATGGCACATTATTTTCGCGTCAACCGTTTTTGTATGAATGTATTTCTGTCTCCGCAGGAAAGCTCAAAAATGGAATGAGCTACACTTCTGCAGTGTATCATGTAAACAGTACAGGGTAAATAGTGAACAAATTAGATAAGAAACATTTTGTACTACTGTTTGAAGATAAACACGTAGGATACTGTGGTGTATTAGACTGTTACTCGTTCCTTCAATCGTTAATCTGTCACCTGTAACAAAAAATCATAATAGTTTAGCGCGTATTTCTTAACTTACCTCACATATAATAAAGTTCGTCAATCTACTTGACTGATTCTACCTATCTTCACAGTCAAAAGAAAGCTTTTCGGCCTATACTGAACTATTGGTGTCGTTAAACGAGTGTAAAAAAATCATAGATTCAGTTATTTTTACTTTATTAATCCTTTATCTAGAATCGAAAATAATAGCTAATAATGTTTGTTTTTCTTGGCCTCAAGGGATGACAAATTCTGTCCTCTACCTGAGTGTGTTTTTTATTCTCTCTATATAGAATTGTGTTATTAATTTTAAATTTTGAACGATGCTTCATTTCTATCGAGTTCTTTTGGTAGTGTCTATCCCATTATCTATTTAATGATTGTGCATTTTCGTCTATACGTTTTGTCTGAGTGTTAGTTAAGCTTTATGGAAGAATATCTCGTTATCGAATTGAGCCAAAGTTTGAAATTTGGAGGAAATTTTATTTATACACAAGCAAAATTGAATCCGGTATTGGTGCACGCCACTTCAGAGATGTTCTACGTCCAACAGAAATGCAACCAAAGATATGCCCATTGTCTAAATACTACG
Source organism: Homalodisca vitripennis (assembly GCF_021130785.1). Taxonomy (NCBI): domain Eukaryota; kingdom Metazoa; phylum Arthropoda; class Insecta; order Hemiptera; family Cicadellidae; genus Homalodisca; species Homalodisca vitripennis. Next base: position 26,189,022 of record NC_060211.1, read on the forward strand.
GGCGTCCAGCAGTTTTTATACCAAGTAAGCTTTTCGGACAATGAGATGTGATTTGGTATATACCTCCGTAACGCTCCATAAGGGTTCACTTCTGACTTGTTTATGCCCTTCCAGTTGAAACTCACACTGGCCACAGCAAAACCTCAGTGACACTTAATTCTGGGCAACCTTATAGATGTCCAGGAGCGGTATACCACTACCCGAAAATCTCGAGATTCTGGGGTGCAAGGATAATTCGATAAGTATAGTATACTGCGGGAGATGACTGTTGGAGTTGGTGGGGGTTATTTCCTAAGAGTCAAATGTTCTTGCCAGCCTAGGTATAAGGGTGCGCCACCCCCTGCCTGTTTTAACTGGAGAGGCTGGTTTAGAACTGGCTTACCCTTCTTCCGAGAGGACATAACTGAGATTAATACCCTAAATTCTTCCTGATGGATCTCGAAAGAGGCTGTCTCTACCCCGAACCTTACCCATCCAGAGTATCCTGTCACTCAAGAAGCAGCGCAAAGATCGTTTAGTACTAGGTGCAATTTTCTAAGCGTCTTGTCTTAGGAAAACAAAAAAAAAAACAAACTCTCATGATCTCGAACATAGTAAAACTTATTACACGAGACATTGTCAGCCATTTTGTACGTTGTTCAGAATGTATTCAATATCTGCTACTTTCCAAGTCATTTAATCAGTCTTAATTTATTACGCGTTCGTATCTGTGTTTGTTACTGTTTTTGTAAAAAAAAAATAAAATACAAAACTTAGTAATTAAATTATTTACTTTTGTTCAGCTCGCTCGACCCGTATACGGGTACAGTAGATCTGACTCAGCTCGTGAATATAAACTATTGTGCGAGTCGAAAGCAATAAATAACAGACAAACATACAAGTGCACATTATCTGCAGCCCTGGAGATGATTTAACACATCCCTTCCACCCCTCGCTTAGCATTCACATACTCCCATTGTCTGGATTAGCTCGCTGGGTTTTACTGCTGAAATTAGCATCGGCAGTTCGCGCTACCAGTTATCAGTGACAGGGTGTTACTGATAAGGGTCCAAGTGGCACTGATCTGTGAAGTGGATACATGACGGAGCGGTTATTATTAATTGTAGAAGTAGAAAATTCATTTAATATCCCACATATTCAAATTGTATTAGTTCGAGGTATAATTCTGTTTGCGAAATTACTTTTTGTTTAGTTTCATCAAGTATAATAAAATTTTGAAAGTGGAAAGAAAGGAACGTTTCTCCGCTAATAAAAAATTGCACAACAGTTTAAAGAAATATTTAGAGCACAAAATATGTTTCTTTCTCCTGTATGCAGTTACATATTTTATATTTACATATGAATATAATATAATATTATTATATTATATTTTACTACGATAAAATATAATATTTAACGTAAAATGTCATTAATATAGAATTGATTTACTATATTAATAACATTATATTATTATAATTAATGTAAGGAATTGCTAAAGACCTTGATTTATTAAACTTTGCAAAACATATTTTAATAATAATTACCTTTGTAACACAAATAATTCCACCTATATCCGAAACGTTTTATAAAAACCCTTTAATACAGACATACACTAAGACGATTTCTTAAAACATCTCTACCAATATAAATAATTGAATATTATCAGTACAACTCTAAATTAACTACGAAGAGCAAACTACGAAGAGCATGTTTACTCTTCGCGGTTAATTTAGAGTTGTATTAAATATCAAGTGGTCATCGCTTTTTCTATGCTTGCTGTACAACATTTTCATTAAAAATTCTTTAGACATTTATAGGGAACTTTTGTTCAAATAGATCATCAAATATGTGTTTAGCTTACTACTAATTAGTAATAGGTTTTCAACACTAATCTTATAATATCTTCAGTAAAGTTCTAACTTTTTAGTATAGGTCGCCTCAAACATTAAAAAAGCATGAACAATTTAACAAGATAATAATTACTCGGTGAATATCGACGAGGAAAAATTAAGAAATATGACTGTTGAATTTATTTCGGCATGTAGTACAAATAAAGTGCGAAAATGAGAATTGAAGAAAGGAGTTTTTTAAAGGCAAGCAAACAAAGTGAAAATGCAAAGCCGACTCTTGAAGAAGTCATTTCCTCAGAAAACACGTGAAGAATAACAAGTAGGATGCCTAATATGGAGTGAAACACCTTCCCGGGTTGGCACATAACAGCTGACTGGTTCGACACAGCTGATTGAGTCTCTGACAGCACCTGAAATGCTCTGTGATCACTTGTTTTATTGTTGGCCTAATTTTTTTTATTTGCCATACGAATATCGCACTAATCATGTTGTAAAATTTATTTTCATTCGGATTTATTTCTTTCAGAAATGCAGAATACATCAATTTCATTGTCTGTTTATTGCTTAATTATATCCAAGGCAAGAAAATTAATGACGGTTACAGTAACTATAGCAAAAATATTGTGATATTATTTTCTGAAATTGTACTAAAACGTTTTAGAGAAAAGATAGTTACTTACCAGTAACAACAATATGTTATGCTAATTTCAATCTAATGAGGACCAGTATTGAGTAAATGAGATTTTAACTGAAGTTTTTTTGAATTTAATGGCGTCTTTTATATGCCTTTAGAAAAGAAGTACACAAACTTTTGCAAAAGGTATAGATTTAAACAATCACAACCGTATAGTATAATATATAACTCTGTTATGTGTATCGCTCAGTGTGACTAGTTCGCCTTTTCTCTCTGTCATCTAAGCCATCATGTATCTAGTGTGTATGCCAAACAGTTATGTAGTGTTGAGCCGAAAGTATCTTGCTATGATGGAACTGTCTGCTCAGTTATCCACTTTACTTTGACAGTATGCACTTTTGCATGTGTTAATTATTGCACTGGTTCATTAGCGTTTGTTACCTCTTTGGTGTTAGCCTTAATTGTTTTGACATCCAATTATTTTCCAGTTAACTTTTTTAGTTTGGTACAGTATATTCATTGGCAATCTTATAATATGTTATCTTTTCTCTGAGCTTAATCTTACGTTTTATAGCCCGGAACCTGAAAAAGATATCAGATACCAGTTTTAGAAACGTCGTGTTTTCGTAACGTGTAACAATAGCAAATATTCGTAGTTCTCTAATTCGTCGTTTAATTAAAAGAGGAGAAAATAAGTAAATTATATAAATATTGTGATTTGGGACTAAATCGGCTAGAATTTTTTACGGTATTGGTGAAACTTTTATTTATTCTATACATAATAGATACTAGAATTAAGAATTACTTTGAAATAAAAATTATAACAATAATCATTTGAAATAATGTTAGGTATTAAGTAAATGTTTGTGATTAATGAATATAGAAACAAAATTCTTCAGACTTGAGTTACACGTTGGAAAAATATATAATTTAAATTAAATCCGTTTTATAGAAATTAGTTATGCTTTGTTTTATTTTAATTAATATTTAGCTATCTTTTCATTAACTATATAAAATGACGAGTTTTAAAAAACTATTTACAACTAAAAATTAACAAAACTAAAAGTACAATAATTAACCAAGGTAATAAGCATTTCATTGATTGAATAATGAACGAGCTCGCTAAGTAACTGGAAATTCCAGCGGAATCGATTATTCCTAGTCGTTTAAAACTTCATCCCTGTATAAATCGAGGGGTCAAACAGAAAGAGTGAACTCTTGCTTTGTAGAAGTCATTTCCGGTGAAATGCGTGCCCGGAATAACAAGCGGATAGCCTTCGCAGATTGGCAAATAAACATCAGTCCCTGGCAAAAATCTGATCTCGTCATCCACTTCTCCATTGTTACTTGCGTCAAAAATTACTGCTTTACTTAGTTCAATGTTTTACTTGATCGCCAATGTCGGTTTGGTTTATTTAGAACTACATAACAAAGTGCTTCTTTAGTACAAAGCATTTACAGTTAATTAGTCAAAATAGTTTATTGCTAATGTCGGTTTGGTTTAGTTAGAACTACATAACTAAGTGCTTCTTTAGTACAAAGCATTTACAGTTAATTAGTCAAAATAGTTGATCGCTAATGTCGGTTTGGTTTATTTAGAACTACATAACAAAGTCCTTCTTTAGTACAAAGCATGTATTGTTAATTCGTGAAAATAGTTCAGTTGCCAAACATTAAAAGATAGTAATCTCCAGAAAACTATGTAAGATATAATGAACCTTTGGTAAATGATTTTTTATCATTAAGCTCACCTATGGTTTGTAGGCCACTATTATAATACAGATAGACGATTTAAACTAATCAATTGACCAAATGTAAGAAAACGGAACTACGACTTGATGTTTTATCACAGATACATAGTAAAAAATCACTAGCGTCAAATACCATCTACATCAAATTCGATAAAAACAATTGTGAATTAATACATTCGAACCTATTTGACGTAAAAGGTAACTGAAATCAAAGAAATTACAGCGTTGCATTTTAATTTACAGAAATAAAAAATACTACAGTTCTAAATTATTTCATGACTTTTCATATTAAAGGAATTATACTGTCAAGCTCATCGTAAAAAACTTAGAAACCAAACTAAAGGGAATTGAAGAGGCAGCTTAATTTCGTTAGTAAATTAAACGAGTGGTGGTGTTCCTATTCATTTCGTTAATATGAAAAATCAACGCAAAATTACAGTAGATCTCCAGTGAAGGGTGTTTTAATCAACATAACGGTGCCTACGAGAGCCCTCCGAGCTCTATTCAGCAGCCTACCTCCATCCCCTTTATGTGCGTGCTCTCTATCTTCTACTCGCTGTCTGCTCAAAATAATGGTTAACGTTACCGGTACTCGATGTGATTTACACAAAAATTGTGTATAATATAAATCAACAATGAAGACTGCTATTATTAAAGCAAATATAGTATTATTTGTAATTTCTTATTGAATAAAAAAATAGTGAAGTAGTGAAAACATCGCCATAAATGGTATAATAAAAAGAGTACGCCACACCTCTTCAGGCTACAGTGAGGTTGTGTTGAAATTGTATAGTCAATAGATATATTTTACTTTGTCACATGTTAAAATGATAAGGATGCCATTATTTTGGCAAATACAATAGTTTTAGTAATTTTTGATTAAATAAAAAATAGTGAAGTAGTGAAAACATCGCTATAAATATAGGAGGAGTTTCACTCAGGTTGTATGCAAAATGTCAATATTATGAATACGTTCTTTATTACGAAACATGTTATAATGCAAAGCATCCTATTATATAGGGATATAGAATATTTTTATTAATTTCTGATTAAATAAACAAATAGTGAAGTAGTGAAAACATCACCAAAACTTTTATAAACGAGGAGTACGCCGCACCTTGACAGGCTTCACTGAGGTTACATGCAAAATAAGTTTATAGATACATATTTTACTTTACACATGTTAAAAGCATTTGAATCTACTCAGTCTTATATTATGTATGTTCAAATATTATGTATGTTCCAATTTGGCCGCTGCATAATGGTTACCCATAATACCAATGTTCACTAACGCTCAGCCAAGCATCATTGAGTGACGTGCAGTATTATGAAACTCAGTGTTCCCTGTACAAAAATTGCCACTTGATGCACATTTATTTGTAAACTATAGAATTATTAATTTGAAGATATTACGTTGACTGACTAAAAGGCAAGAAGCAATAAAATATTTGCAGTCCATCGAGCTATAGGGCTTTTGCTATTTTCTTGATGTGCTTAAAAATATTGATACAGATTGATGGAAATTATGAAGCCTTTAATGTGAAACAATGTCTAATATGTAATGTATTGTGTCAGAATATGTCAGACGAGCAAGCTAAACTTCCTCACTCCTTTTATTTGTTTTACACATATGAACCTAACATGCGGAAACGTGTAACAGAGCCTGTGGCTTAAAAACCTATTAAGGTTTTAGTATGGCCCAACAATTTAAGTTTTATCACGAGTCGAAAAGTGAGGGAAATGAACTTCTCACACAAGAGGTGACATTTTTCCACTTTTATAATTTAGAATATATATTGATCTATACATTGTATAAAATCTCTTTCTTAATAATCAACGTCTAATACTATATTGAATAAATATTGATAGTATATGTCCTAAAGTGATATTCAAAAATCATATAACATATACTAGCAGTTACCCGTGTTTTCACACGTAATTTTGTAGACTTTGCATGCTAATTAGCACTGTTGGTTGAGGAATCTACCAAAAAGCGTATATTTTTGGGCATTGTAATTTAATACGGTTTTATTATTATTTGTCTCATCGTTGATTTTGCCTTGTTTAACCTATAAAGAAAATATATGTGTATACATGCACAGGTCAGAGAAGCTTCAGTTGCTTCAGTTTATTATTCAGTTGCTTTCTATAATATAAAAGCAACCATTACGTTGCAGGTTGTACTAATAGGAGTATGGTTTTATCTATGATATTATGCAAAAACATAATAATAATTTTGTTAATTATCCTTTTTACGGTTTTTATAATACAAAGTACGACAAAATAAAATTTTTTCTATCGGTATTTTTCCGTAATGCCAATCAGCTGTCGCTACGAATAAACGTAGTTGCCACGCGTCGCGCGCTGGGTGAACGTAAATACTAAGAGCAAACAATATATTATTTACAAAATAATGGTAATTTTTTTAAATAAGTTACTATGATATTATTTACTTGCTTTAAAAGACAAAGTAAATAAAGGACAAACAAGTTTTGGCAATCACTAATTTGTTTAATGCCACTCCCTACTCCGTAGATTCGTCCATCGATTCCCGAATCCGAATCTTTGTTGAAGATTTGGAGGGCTGAATTTTCGAGACTCAGCTTTGATATATCACTAATCCACGATAATGAGAATGTAGATTTTTCAACGTATCTGATATAACAGGATCTCGGACATTTTGCCACCGTTATAGGTTATAAAGTAGATTCGTGCTTCAGAATTGCACCCTGTGCAGTGGCAACGCGTGGATTGGACTCCAAGCAACTTTATAGTTAGTTTGAATCCTTTTCTTCCTCTTCTTCACTTCTTTCCGTTCGTTATTTTTGTATGTAATAATACCTACCCACCCGACGAAGAGGACAAATTCCAATCCTCGAAACGTTGTGTTATACCTTTTATACCCTATAACGATGGCAAACTTGCGAAATCCTGTTAGTCTTTCGAACCCGTCAAAAACAAAGTACGAGTATCTCATATAGTCAGGATGATAAGATAAACATAGTCAAGCCGTATTTGGCAGTCACATAGAATGAGAAAAGGAACACAGAGTAAATATCTTCTATGTTTTGTTTAGTAAAAAATGGATTTTTCAATATTTGAAAAAAAGTTTTCGTGCAGAGGTTTTCTCTTTGTACTATCAGCTGTAACAACGTGCTCACAACGGTTTTGGTGCAGACAGCACAGCGATAAAGTGATATAGAACAAAGGTCAGAGAGATAAAGCCCAGATTATCCTCGGTGTCGTCTCATTATGCAAATAGTACAGGATGGCCGCCTGACTCCGAGGTTACATCGACACACCCTAAATGGATTTGTCTCCCTGTTTAACACGTATGTTAACATCCTTTAAAGATACAACCTCACAATTTGTATGATCTTTATTACAGGAGGCACTCCAGTTGCCTCGTCAGCCAAACCCTGGTATCTGTGTTCATTCTCTTATTCAAATCCATCATACATTTTACTTAAAGCCATATTTTAATGAAATTTTATTCATTTTGCGGTGAAGGAAACAGGATTTTTCTGGACATTGGGCATCTTTCAGTGGAAAAACAGCAAGTGGTTTGGTTCACTGAACGACGGTAAATGTCAGGAAAAATCCTGTTTCCTTTATAATACTTCGATCGTCAAACATCAAACTTCAAACATTTTGCGGTGTTTTAAATACTGTGGAATAGAAAATTAAGATTCAAGGTAGTATAGTTTTATCCACAAACTTTTGACCAATTCACACGTTTTCAATTTTGGACGATTAAAAGAATGATTGAAGTATTGTTTACTTTAAAACAGAATTTGTTACTGTTCTTAATGATCTACAAAGTAAGATCCAGCGATTTCTGGACCATATTTAGCCTATTAAATGAAAGTTGCGAGTTGTTTTATACTTACAAAAATTGGTTTTCTAAGTATTTTAATTTGATCTATCTAAGAATGTTTTCTTAATATATATATATATATATATATATATATATATATATATATATATATATATATATATATAAGTTATAGTCTCGAAAATGTATAGTTCAACAACATATATGTACAACAACTATGTTGTAAATAGCAGAAATTATAATAATGGGTTTAGTAGATTATTATAAAAATTAAACACTTTTCTGGAACATTTGTGTAGGGTGTAAAAAACCCCGCACGGGTTTGATAATTCCTTAACGATTACAGGTAAAGTAATAAAACTTGGTAATATCATTACTGCACTTACCAATACACTTTTTGAAGTAACTACCATTGTTTTGTCATGTCAGGGGAATGTCCTGTAAGGAGCCAGAAGGAAATCTTAAATGAGAGCATAGGTCGAGTAGTACATAAAATTAAGGGTGTCTATTAGTAGATTACAAATACGCAAATCCGACCTGTAAAAGGTTCATTCTAAAAAAAATTACGCTGGTTTAAAGTTTACAACATTTACAATGTAGATCCTGTTTTAGGTGGTTTAATAGTCTTGTCTTGGCTCAAGTTTTGAAAGATCAATTTAGTAAATAAAGTACCTTTCTTGATCCGCATATTGTCTAAATCTTGAAGGGTTTTTTACACAATTATCTCCAGGAACAATCCCTAGTTTGTCAAACACTCCACACCTTACAATATTACCCTCATTTAAGCATGCTACTGCTTCATGAACTCCAAGTTCCAAAGTAGAGAACATGGCATATATACGTTTTGGTACCCGAGTCCATATCATATTGTCGAGAGTCTCGCTTGGGTTTTGAGTACCCCCCATGTAAGTAAGCATTGTCTCAACAGATCAGGGTTAGAGAGGTCCTTGAAAATAGGTTTGATTACCTCCATAATAACCTGAGGTAGATTAAAGTGGTCATTATGACAGTACCTAAAACAATGAGTACTATATAAAGTTGCAGCGTTGAAGAATGCAACTTAAAAATGGTCTGGATTGTGGTTGCAGTACTTCACAAAATAATTAATAAAAAAAACTACTCTTCAGAATTGCATAAATAAATTAAAAAACAATTTTTAAGGTAGTTATTGACTTTTCACGTGTAATGGAGGGAGGTCTACAAATTAAAAATATAGCATCGTACATCTTGAGCTATGCTTACGATAAAATGTTTTGGCGAACTCCTTGAAGACCATTCTCCATTGGATGTGAAGAGTAAAAAACTATCTTAAAAACTATTTCTTAAGTCCAGTATTCATTTACTAAATTTAACTTTCACAATCATCAAACAATCATTTAATCACTGAAAACTTTCATACATTTATTTTAACATATTAGCCTTAAACTATTAGAAATATGGTTAATACAATCAATCATAATAATGCGTTTATGATTAAACGCATTTTAGGTTTTGTTTAGAGTGTTTTAATATATTTTCAGGTATAATTTATAAATATTTGAATAAAATACAAAAACGGTAAAGATTTTTTTAATAACACATTGAGATATTAAAAATCTTAAAAAGTTTAGGATCTATGTTAATTATATCTTTCAGATTAAACGTTTCCCATGATTCTTCAACGTACAATACGGACGTATAAGTGTTAGAAGTTTAACACTGTTCTTATGGTTCAAGAAAAAGGGAATAAAGATGACTGTCAGTAGGCTACAGGTATTCTTAACCTAAACCAGAACAATAACTTTAAAGATAGAGTAGACACTGTTTATTTTCCTCTTCAAATTTTTGAAAATATTACATAGCATAGGATTCCAGCCTGTTTCGGCCGTTGCTTCTACATGAATTAAATACTATGTTAAAGCCAAGTTAATTAATTTGATTAAAATCAATAAAACTTGGTAAAATACCATGGTAAAAGAAATACTTTTATCAACATAACAATTTATTTTATTTAAATTATTTTATAGCAATTAAGGTTGAACTGGGATTTGTCAGTATGAAAATTTTCAGTATTATTTGCCATTAATTTACACCACGATATGGTGGGCACGAGGCAGGATTATATCTATTGACAGTCAGTTCCGAGATCCCACAGGGACGTAGGTAATCGCTGCAATAACCGTACATATGGAGGACAAGGATGGATGTAAATAAGCCAACGCGACTCGACTCTCAGGGGAGTGGCTGGCCGTACAATTCCAGTTCTTTATTATTCTTAATAATTACTATGCATAACGTTATGACACCTCGTGCCTTTAGAGAGTGTCGAATACTCTCTCTATGCATAAAGAATGAAAATTCGTTAAATACATGTTCATTTTTTAAGTTGTCAATTTGTTATATTTCAGCATTCCGTGTTTTTAATTTTCAAATTAGGTTTCCTGTTTGAATATATTTTAAACGTCTTTGGTGTTGTCCACATTAAATGGTTTTAATATCGTTGAGCTTATACTTATCAATAACATTCTGCAGTTGTTAGTAGTTTCGATGACGTTGTTTAAATCATGAAATTTAAATTTTCACTTCAGTATATACCGCGTGTCTTAAAAGTCCTCCCCCCCATTAACTTTCTTATGAATAGATATGGTGGAGTGATTTACTTTGGGGAATGTTTATATGACCAACTGATGGGTTGTTTATTTTTGGACATTTTTGTCTCCCCCCTCAAACTGGGCATTTCTAGGGGTAAGTCAAGATGTTGAAAATTCATTTTCAAGGTATTATAGAAAGATGAAGATGGCGCAAACTAGAGGTCTATAATGTTACTCTATCAAATTTGGTGGCTAATTAAAGTTTGAATTAATAAAACCCCAACGGTTTAAGTTACACTTAAAGTATTTTTTTATCGTTTGTTTTCTTTGAAATAAGCCCATTAGGAAGTCCTGGGAATACCAATAGCAGGTTTTGCCATGCCATCTCTTATTGTTTACCAGTTAGTATGTGAGACACATTCAGTCCAGTTACTGCGTCAGTTGGTCATCAGTTGGTCATATAAACATACCCCAAAGTAAATCACTCCATCTCTATTCATAAGAAAGTTTATTTGGAAGTTTTTAGACAACCGTTATTTATATTTCGTAAATAACCTTCATTTATATCGTGTAAATATACATATTTGCTTGCATTGACTGAAGTAGTCACCCACTAAGCTTCTGCTATCATAGTACGAGTATATATTCGCATGAATGGATGCAGCGGAAAATTTTAATTTTTCTTTAGAAATGGATAAATATTTTTTATTAATAAAAAATAAAATAAAATATATTTAAATTTAAAAAAATATAAAACGTAATAAACATAAAATCTGTATTAAATTTTATTTAAATTACATTAAGGTATAATTTTTTTAATAATATTTTTTTTAATATTGTCAAGAAATATTTCGGAGAACGGTTCCTACCCTACCCAGGGTCTGGAGTTAATCAAGCACCTTCCTATCCTCTCATCCCGATATGTCGGAGATACCAAACAGAGGATTGCCATTTCAATCTAGAAATGAAGGGGTGCCTTACCGTTCGCTCCCCCCAAGTAATGAAAACCACAAATGATTTGGAGTAAGTTTTTATAGCTTCATCCCTGACAGATGGTCGTTAGCCTCCCCTTCTGACTGTATATCACTGAGGGAAAGCGTGTTTAAAGGGTTTGTATTCTGTCCTCAAGTTATGACCGAGTAGAGTTATACGTAATGTTCGTCAGTGGTATGCAATCGTAAATTATTATACTGCGTTATGTCTGTTTTAAGAGTGTGTTCATTACGTTTAAGTGAAGTTAATATGGTTGTAAAGTGTATCCTTCTACTACACAATATATTGATTGTTATTATTAAGAAAAAATATACTCCAATGAGTATTGAAGTGTGCTACCCACACCTTAAAATTTTAGTTTTGTAAATATATTTGGTCAGAACTGGCCGCAAGACTCCATCAAAAAGTATTTCGGGACATTATTAATACATTTTACTTACACCCAAAGGTATCCTCTGTTACAAATTTCAGAATTTTAATTATTTTTGAAAAAAAAAACTGCTAAGCCAGATTGAAGTTTCATTAGTTATTGTGGTTTTCCTACTTAAATAATTATGAATTTCCCAAGTAAAAAAGGTATTTGTGATAAGAGTTTGCCACTTATACTATCTATAGTGATAATATATTTGCAATCTACTGTGTTTATATTAATTATATAGTAGCTCTTTTCAAGACACCGCTTTTTAATTAAACACATGAATGTTTTCTGTCAAGACAATAATAAAAATAGTTTTGTATCTCATACGATAGGCTTTCTTTAATGTTGTGTATTACAGTCTCTATAACATACATAGACCATATAATAGTATTTTATATAGTTCATAATATAAATATTTAAAAATTTCATGGCTACCCTTAAGAGAGGAAATATTGGATAACCTTCGCAGATACATCGATCATCCAACGTAAATTGACATAAACGTTAAATTTCATGATAATGCTAAAAACAGCGTTCGAATCAGCGTTAAAGAGACTTAAAAAGTTATAGAGAGAAGTTTTATTCGTGTATTACAATTTAAAATAAGAGAATATTAACTTAAATATAATTTAGTAATTTGTTTAAATTTGTAGGTTCTCAATCAAATATAAATTATGCACTTTAGTGGAAATTTATTGTCTATTATAGTGATTTTTCTGAGATGTCCGTCAAATAAATCCTTTCGATTTCTGATGTTTACTGTCACTTACACAAATTATATCAAATCTTCGCCTGTAATTCACTCATTTGTGCTTTATTTATTTTTTGAATCCCCAAGACGATCTCACCCATGTGCTTACACCAACGGTTAGTGCGGTTGGTGACGTCACGCAGTAAAGCTACGTAAACATAACCGTCTATATTCTAATTAGCCTCAGTGCGGCTGGATGCCGAAGCACAGTTTACATAATGGTAGTGGTGCAAACAGCTTCTCCCTCCGCAACATGAGTCAACAACAGTCTCGATTGAGACAACTCCGGCGTAGAGAGACTCCGACACTTTACCCAGGCTTTCGTTTAGAACAGTCTGAACATACCACACAACAATGCCTCCCTTAACACTACTCTTTTATTAGTAAATAATAATATGTATATTATTTTATGTTTTATACAAAAAATCGATTAAAAAATGTACTGAAAAATACAAAACAGGACATTTGTAACATAAATCATATTGTGGTCATTATTCTCAATAAGAGTCCCTACTATTATTAATGAAATATTTCCGAGTGTCAATGAAGTTTCTTTACTGTTATCTGACATATTTCTGACTGTCAATGACGTTTATTTAGTGTTATGAGACATATTTCTGACTGTCAATGACGTTTCTGTAATGTTATCTGACATATTTATGACTGTCAATGACGTTTCTGTAATGTTATCTGACATATTTACGACTGTCAATGACGTTTCTTTAATGTTATCTGACATATTTCTGACTGTCAATGACGTTTCTGTAATGTTATCTGACATATTTATGACTGTTAATGACGTTTCTGTAATGTTATCTGACATATTTCTGACTGTCAATGACGTTTCTGTAATGTTATCTGACATATTTCTGACTGTCAATGACGTTTATTTAGTGTTATGTGACATATTTCTGACTGTTAATGACGTTTCTGTAATGTTATCTGACATATTTCTGACTGTCAATGACGTTTCTGTAATGTTATCTGACATATTTATGACTGTCAATGACGTTTATTTAGTGTTATGTGACATATTTCTGACTGTCAATGACGTTTCTGTAATGTTATCTGACATATTTATGACTGTCTATGACGTTTTTTAGTGTTATGAGATATATTTCTGGCTCTCAATGACGTGTATGAAGTGCTATCTGACATATTTCTAACTGTCTTGACGTTTTTGGTAGTGTCAACGACATAATTCTGACTGCCAACCACGTTTCTGTAGTGCAAACGGCATATATCTGATTGTCAACGACATTTCAGTAAATGTTAACTGACATATCTGAGTATAAACAGCGTTTCTGTCGTGTTATCGGACATATTTCTGACTGTAAATGACGTTTCTGTAGTAACCTACATATTTCTGTTCGTCAAACATGCCCTTGCTAAATAACTTCTTATAATAAACTCTGTCAACGTACCTACTCAATGTAGGCACCATTGCACCAAGAAAGATTTCAGCTATCGAAATCTATACGAAACTAACAAATATAAATGCTGAATTACATGTATGAAACTGTTGTAGCTTCGTCTTTATGTATACACCTGTTTCTCATCATTGATGCGCATAGCTTGTTTTTGGTTTGTAGCATTAGTATAGTGACATATGTGTACAATAAATTTGATGCTTTCTGAAATTAGATTAAATATGAAACACAGTGGCTCTCTATCATTTCCAATTTTCACAAAATAACTTAATTTCTCAAATATGGTCTCCAATCAATGTTAAAAAAAATGTTTTCGAATAAAGTGTGCTATATTAATATATTCAAGTGTTTATGCCATTTTAAATTTACATATTATTCCCCATTATATCCTAATAACAAAATATAACTTCATATACATTACTTTTTATCTGTAAATTAAAAAATCCCTTACGCAAATCTCCATACTACAGAATAAAATCACCTCTAGTAGGGTAGTGTAAGGTTTTTAAGTTTGGTTTAGTTTAAGATTAAGGTTGTGACATATTATGAGCAAGGGCTGCTGTGAGAGGATTTAATAATAGGTTAGATTGGCAGTACAATACCCTCAAATGAACCAACACATATTTTATTTGTGACAACATCTCATTAATTTGATTAAAATTTTTAATTAACAATTGATTGCGACAACCGACATATTAAGCACAAATTTTAATACCTTAATACTTTGAAGACATATATTTAATATTAAATTATTCATTACAATTTATTTTTAATTTAATTTATTATAACATTTACTAGTAATTTTGTAGTGTTGCAATAATTATGAGTTCATGGACTAACATGAGAAACTTTCTTTTAAAATAGCTAAACATTTTCATGAATTTACATTTTCGAAATTGTGAACATTTAAATAGATATGGAATTGTAAATGATTAATGAACCCTGATATATACTAAGTTCCTAAAATTACTTACATTTTATTCACTTCACACTTATTACGCCTAGAGATATTTTTCCGCACACGAACACTAGCACTCCCGAACTTCCTTTTTCGAAATCCCGTCCTCGACTTCCCTCTCTCCTCCTTGTTCTTCAGTTTTGATGTTATTCTCCCGCCAGCTCATGACCACGCCTCTGCCAAATCTCTCCATCATAATTGGTGAGTACCAAATTTTTCATATCAGCATGGCTGCCCCTTACATCGTCGCACGGTTTTTTTTATATAAGCATTTCCGCTGCTTAAGCAAGCATTTCCTGTTTGTTCACCATCGGTGTCTGGGCGGATGTGCGTATCCACTTACATCCGGAGGATGTTTGTCTCGAATTGTAATACAAGACTTCCTTTCCAGCAACTATCTGTACATCGATTCTATGGATTTTATTTTACTAATAATTACATATGTCTTACAGTAGATACTATTCACAATAACAATATAAGTATCAGGAGAGCTCGGGGGTAATACAGCTTCAATGCTGTCCCTGGAAGACGATGCTTACGGTCATAGGGACCCAAGTTCGAATATCTTAAACTGCTAGTTCGAATGTCTTTCTTGTCAGAAGTAATGTGATAAACTGTTCTGGGCCAAAGCTTTCAAATAAAAATGTACCTTTGATTGTCATCCTTATTGCTTAGTTTATGGCGTCTCGACTTATCATCCCAAGGGCTCGGGTTCTAGTTCTAGTTTGAGTTTGAAACTTTCACACGATAGCACAATTATCTGCGCTTATTCTGATATAAAGTGATAAACAGTTTCAAGAAAGACATTCAGATCATCAAAGAAAACTATTATATTTACCATCGTAGTTATATAATCTTCAATCTCGGTTCAGGCTGGTTGGAAAATTTGATCAGGAAAACATAATGTTATCATGTTGTATGCTTCATCAAACACATTTCGTTCAACCTCAATGTAGAAGTCTACACGTTGTGTCTGAAACCCTGATTTGACGTTATGATATCGATCAGAAATAGTTCGTAATGTTCAATCGTGGGTGCGTAAAGATTTTTAACTTGATCAAAACAATATTACTTTGTCAACTAGTACTTATGTTAAAATGTTTGGTAATAGAAAATTTGTTTTACGTAATTACCTCTTTTGACAAAGATTGCACTGTGACAATCACCAAACAAATTATATTGATAGTCAGCAATTTATTTTCTTTTTTTATTGATAATATATGGAAATCCAACATGAAATGTGTATATTAATTGGTTTAACTATTTTTGAATTTTGCTAGAAATTTCTGCCAGTGCCACTTATATAATTAACCCAGATTTGAGTTGTTAAAATCATACAATTGGTTTCCCTTTGGGTCGTATTTAAATTTCATAAATGCACAAGAGGACCCACGCTAACACACTTCTTACAATGTTAACATGTGCTGTTAATGCTAAACTGCTGTTACATTGCTTTTCATGATGCTGTATTCCTTTTAACATGTTTCAGTATCCATTAAAAGGCAGAAGCATGAGCTGTGTAACCAGTAATAACCAACGTAACAAAAATTAAAATTAAAATGTATTATTTAATCATATTCCTCTAATAAAATGTATTAATCATTTGAAACAATGCATTAGTAAATCTGTTGGTGTTGAAACACATCCTTAAAATTAAATATTATTTAGAGCCTTCTATAGTATAAAGTATTAGTTAAGATTGCTTGAGAGACGAAAACTGGTACTTTTTTCACTACTGTGCAATATTAAACAAAACTATTCATTTATAAATAGTATAAAAATGTCAAAATTAATAATATAAAGCAATCAAATTAGCAAGATTCACGTGTATCAATTCTACCGTTCAGAAAAACGTTTGAGCGTGGATTAAATAACTGCAGAGTTTTTAAAATTGTGATTGCGTTTACTATTTTTATAACAAATTTTTTAGAATGAAATCAACTTTAAAAACATTTTCAAAACCTAAATTAACCGTTTGGCCTTGAAAGTATGATAAAAAGTTATAGAAAGGCTCAAAATGCCTGGTTTTATTACATCCATGAACTTTCTGCGGTTTTAAAGCAATATTTCTTTGGCTTTCTTCACAACAAGATGTGGAATATCTTAATTATGTCTTGGTATAATTAAGTAGTATAAATAATTGTTATTTTCTTTCTGGTAGTTTTCTAATATAAGATATAACTTTAACCCATTTATTAGGCATATTTATTACCTACTTAACTAATATATAGGATACCTATTTTCATATTCATTACAATTGATTCCATCTGTTTGCTTAACTTACATCATATTACTTATACATCCACTAATATTATTTTCTTCTTTCAAAATTATTGTAGTTGAACTCACAGATGTTACAGTTGGCGATTTTCTTTTATAAATATTCTAAATGCTAGACTATGATTTACTATGTTAATGTATTGTATATAGTTTCAACTGGTCACGCTACTGGATAAAGTGGCCGGATTAATTTCTCGCTTTTTTCCAATACTGTATTACTGTCTTGTACTTATGGGAAAAAAAAAAAAAAATAAATTCATTTAAAATTCATTTATTCATATAACTATTTGAAGTGGAAGTTGAAGTAGAAATAACACACAAATTACACACAAGTAAAAAATTCACAAAAGCGTAATAATAGTACAGCATTGAATAATTCATACAAATATAAAATTTTTTATAACAATGCACAGAGCTGACCTATTATAACAAATATATAACATTAGCTATATAACTAAATTATGTTTTGTTTCTCATCAGGTATATACATTTAGAAGAGGACTATGGAAACGTGTGGGCGTGGCAGAATTGGTATTTAGGGTCTGATAATGTTATCCGTGTTTATTAGGCCAAACATTGGACTATTTAGGATGCATGAATTTTGGAGTTAACTTGTTAAATATGTGTTACACTTTATCTAATCAAAAATTGTATTAGCTTTATGAAATTAAACAAGAAATTGTTTGCATTATTTTCCTTCTAAATAGGCTAGGTTAAATCTTTCCTATCTTATTAGTTATTGTATATAAATATCTAAGTCTATAAGTGGACTATTACGTTTGGTAATATAAAAAGATTTATACCTATTACCTTAATAGTACCTATTAAACTTAAAGGCAATTAAAATAACTATAATATCGTTTTCTTGAAAAGTCCTATTTGTATGATGTTCTAAGGAAATATCCGGTGCTTGAATATAGTATTGTTCTTATGAACTTAGGAAACATATTGCTTTTAATTCCTGTTAAGAGAAGAACTACTTAGATTTATTTGCATAATATCTCTAGCTACATTTTGAAACTAGTAACGTACATTCAATCGCTTGTTCTTTCAATCTCATTACCTTCATAGGTGTTTACTGAGAACTTCTTTCACATGAGACTTCGATAGTGAAAAAATATAATCTCATAAACTACAGAAAGAATTAATTTTTTTTAGCACTTTTTCCCCATTTTTTTAGATAAGGTAGACTCCCGATTACAGGGTTCCTGCGCTTTGTCGGTTAAAGAAATGAAACACAAAACTCTCATTAAATTGTAATAGGAACGTTATTTACAATAATAAAAATTGTGGAGATTTTGGATAAGGTGGGTTATTATTAAAAACCTGCTTCCGGTTGTACCGATATCGAAACCTGAACTGCGGATTCACGTACACACGTAATCACCTTACACAGAGCGTCGGTATCAGCTACTTATAACCTTAAATCTTAATCAATTACTAGCGGAACCAAGGCAGCATAATAACCAATATGTACTCGTTGAACTGTAATACTCTTCCGGTGTGAACATTGAAACATCACTACGACCGAAAACCTGTCTTTCAGCAGACTCTTATACCGCTCACTGCTTTAAATCTCACAAAAGACATTATTTATTCAGAATAGTATTATTTTATAACGTAGTACATATAACAACTATAAAATGTCTTAGTTTATTAAATTCATACTAGTAACGATTGGATTACGAAGCGAATTTGATTTTTAAAATGTTCTTCACATAAACCGAACCTTCGGCTAATCGCACTTTGTATAATCGCGTTTCTTGGGTATTAAAATATATATCATTTCCAGGATTTTTGAGAGAGTTAATAACGCATTGGATTGTGCGTGGCATGCGTAACCTGTTGTTATTATGAGCAGGACCGCGGGTAACAGCTAGTCTGATATGTTTGTGAAATTGTTCCTATCACGTCAGCGCTGCTGAGCTGTGGTACAAATCGTATTAATATTCTGTTTCAACTTAAAAATTATATTGTTGCTGGTTTGCTGAAATGAAACACTTAGCGGATATTAAAACTACTAAATATTTATTAATCTCAAAATTTATATACTAATTTATACCACTATTATCTGTATTGTCTATCTATTTACAAACGAGTCTATTTAACACTGACACAGTCAATAATTATCAACACAATTACAACTGTCATTAGAGTATTACCACTAATTCTGTCACTTAACGTGTCTGGAGCTCTACTTAACTCGCTGCGTCGCTACAACTCCTTATATGGTTGTTAGCGCGTGGAGAACACACAAATTTGAGAAATTACTAGAAAAGAGGTGAAGGATCACAGTGCCCACCCATTGATCATGTAGGAGTGGCGGTGACAGGCCACATGAAAGGAACTATCCCAACCTACTGGGCACACTCCCTCTCCAATGACGCTAGTCATCTATTACCGTTTTGTTATTGTCAAGGATTTTGAATGTTCGACCAAACTCCCGTATCGGAGGTTGAATGCCTACCGGAGCTTTCTCGTAACAATATCATGAAATAGATAAATATGAAAAATGTTATTATTTAACCATTTCAATCAAAAAGGCAGTTAGTCAAATGTTTCAACCGAGATGTACGTTTCGGAAAAATATAAGGACGGATAATCATTAAGAATATTTTGTATCACGTATCAGCCTACTGGAGTCATTGCTTTCAATGACGCTCAGCCCAATTCCATGGTTTGAAATTCACTGTCGTAAAACAAGTGTTTGCGTATTATTATAAATGAAGTAGCTCACAAAATTTTAAGCTACAGACGACACTTTCTCGAGGTAACTTGCCACATAATGTATTCCCATTGTTGTTAATTAAAGCAGGTTTCATAGCAGTTCTCTAATAATGCAAATTCCTGTAAGCTAAGGAGTATATTATTAGAATGTAAGAGTGCCGTAAAATCATATTCTGCCACCGATTTTCGATATTAAAATTTCACTTCTTTATCTTTAATCTATAAATAAAAGTCACAAGTTGAAATCTCAAATAATTGGAATCAGTTCACTGATTACCAATAAGGCAAATGTAAAAATTTCCATAGATATTTCCGTGGGGGGTGACATGCACCATAACAGAACTCAGTGTTGCTAACATGTAAATGAAGCTCATGAAAAATTTCACGTCTATTGGTCAGTAATTGGACAGAAAAAAGTGATATTTTCCTGCCCCACGAGTGTTAGCCTTCTCTAAAGCTCTGCCAATTTAGTAGACATAATATTAATTGCAACAAATTCAGCTTTTATTTCTTTGGGTAACTCTTTATACTGAAACGGACTGTTATAACTCATCGTTGTTAATACTAGATTGTTGTAACAGCTTTAACTTAAAACCCCACAATCTTAACGATGGGGAAACAATAAAGGATAACGTTAGTGAATTAACAGAAAGTGAGGCGTAGAACTTGTGTAGAACGGTGCGGACATTGTATAGACAAGTGGTGTTGTGTGGTCTAGTGCTACACGCTACCAGGGTATATAACACAGGTCACTAATTGTAACAGAGCCTCCCCCCGCCCCCACCCACTGGTTTGGTGACTTAATGTTAACACATGGTCCAGTCAGTGGTAATGTATTCTCACTGTACGATGTTAATTGACCTCAACTCTGCCTCGACATCATGTTAATTGGGGTTAATGTATTCCTTAAATGGGCCAACAGCACAGCCAATTTATATTTTAGTTATGGTTTTCCAAACTGCGTAATCGAGTTACAAAATATTACACCCTGGCTTATTCATATACAATAATTTTTAATAAGAGATGAACCAAACCAGTATAATTTGTATTGGTATTTATTTACTGCAATCAAACTTGTGACTAATCGTATAGATACTATAGGGTTTGGAGTGTGGAAGATATTATTACAAACTACTTTTAAATCTGTATCCTTAAATTAATTTACGTTACAGATTATTATAGATTGCTTCTTTTATGATTTGGGAAACATCACACACATACTTTTTTGTTACTCCGCTGTCCGTCACATGTTTATTACAAAATAATATTATTGTATGAAAAATTTAACACGCGAAGAAATTAACATGTTTAAATAAAAATAGCTGGCTAAATAAAACTCTATTATTCATGAAAACATTGAGCAACAAATTATAAAATAGTGCTATGATAATTTATTTTACTTTTAGGGTTATAGAGACTCTATTTAAATAAAAATAAGATGTGTGAAGACATCTTAGTTACTGTTTTCCCTAAAAACGCGAACGTAAAGAATATAAAGTGTGGGAGTAAATCCAATGTGACTTTCCTCTGCTAAAATTGTTAAATAATTTCTCAACTAATAAATAATGGTTAAAATCTTGTTTTTATTTCCTCGCAAGTACGGAAATAATGAAAATTTAATCATCCAAAATCGTAGCAAGCAATATCTTTTAAACAAATAGAAATTGTTAACATTTATAATAATAAACTTGCTATGTGTTCAATAAATAATCAATTTTCAACTGTAAGGAACATTTGAGGGGAGTCCATATCTCATTTAACCTTAAGTTAAATTTTACATATTTCGGTATCAATAATGTAAAAATTTCTATTCCCAGGTAAACAAAAATTTTGGTCATGCTGCTATCGTTCTTTAATTAACTGTTGTAACTGAAGTTAAATTTATATACCGTTAGATACTTGTGAAAAATATATGTATACGTTATGAAAAAAATAACATTATAAATAAACCTTCAATATTTTTGAAATAATATTTTTTTAATCGTTATTATTAAGTAAATTAAGGTATATCATACAAAGGTGGATTCAAGAAATATGCGGTGAATATTTAAAATAAATTAATTAAGTGCTTTTTGAACGAAGTTTACCAAAAGTTTAAATTTTTTAATTTTCTGGTAACAAAGCCAAAGATCATAATATTGCCCATTGTGCTCTGCTTATTCGTCCATGAATTTCAACTTCCTTTTCTTAGGCCTAGCTGCTACTCAAGCCCTTATGGTCACCTTCTCAGCTTTTCCATTGGCTTTTATTTGCCGCATTTGATCTAATACTCTTAGTCCAAGTACACAGTTTGTACCAGCCTCCTGCAACACCTTTACCCTAATTAAATAACCAGAGTTTTGAGTTACTAATAGAATCCCAAAGTTCTATTTTGAGTATTTCAAATGTAACAAAAGCTCGTTTTGGTATTCTAGACCATAGAACATTACTGAAAGAATCATTTTGACTTTGAGTCTTTCTATGCAGGCATTCCTGGAGTACTCTTGTTTAAAAAAGATCTGTAGACGGGCTGGATTTTATTCATAAATGCTAAAGGAAGTAAAGAACAGTATATTAGACACAAAATATGGAGCAAGAAATTTACATTCCATAAGTTATATTATTATAAAAATAAAAAATCTAAAAATCAACAATTTGCCGTAAGACGCTGAAAAACATATTTCAGTGGATTAGTAAATTAAAATATATAAGTATAGTATACCCAACTTATCGCAAATTAAAAAATTGCAAGAAATAAAAAAAATAAAAAATATATTTTTTTATTTACGTCAGACTTCCCTAATTCATTGAGTAGTTTTCAACGATCAATGAGAGGGTTTATATCAACAATTTCAATGTTTGCAAACGAATCAAATTCATTGTTACACGTTACAATACAAAATATTAAACAATTCGTATAATATGTATAATTAAAATAATTACCAACTAGGTACTCGTGCGCTAACCATTTATAAATGTTTAATTGCTCGGACACAGGCGGACAGCACAGCGTCGCATCGTGTAACCATGATTGAATCAGCGTGATACAAGGCTTACTACCACTCATTAACATTGACACACTCCCCAGACAGTTAGCGTAATTGCCTCATTATTCAGGGCCTAATTGTAAATTTATTCACGATTATCTCTCTTCTGATGGAATATCTAGTGGTTACTGTTTTGTGATAAGCTTGATATATGAATTCATCCAAACCTCTAAATGAACCGAGTTGTCTGGATTTTTTGTTTTATACAACATCATATATTTATCTTCTCTCTCAATGACCATATCAAACGAGGACTATTTATTGAAGGTGCATTTCCTATTTCTCCCCTCCCCCCCCCACAAAAAAAATGTTTTAAAATTAAGTTACTTTGCAATTCGAATTGAGGTGGCTCCGGAATAGTATTGGGTTCCAAGGCTGTTGATGTACGAAGCCAATTATACGTACTTATTACTTCTAATTATTATATACTTCTGTTCTCAGTTCCATTCTGCCGCACGACGGCTCATGCTTCCTCGCCACTCTACCGGGTGATGAGGTCGTACAATTTCATACAGAGCTTAGGGTCTGATGCAGACAGAAATTTTTTTTTGACTCACAAAATGTATTTAGAATTAAATGCCTCAGAAGTTTAAATTAACTAATCAGCTGTGTATAATGTAATTAATTTTTATTGTACCTATGCTTGTAACTTTTTGATATTCCATCCAATTAATTGTTTGTTCCTATTTATTTGATGTCCATATATTTATTACTCATTTTTTGTTGTTATCATTGATAGATTTATTATTATTGTTATGGATTGTTATATATTTATTTATTCTCATTCGTTAACTTATAAGTTAAAAGTTATAGATTATATAAGTTACAGGCAGTAGCCTGTAAGTAAAAATTTTTTTTATGTTATCACGTAATTTAAAACTATATATAAAGTGAAGTGAGTGAAGAACATTCCCACAGTTAATTGTTTATATGTAATAACTGCTTTATTGTAAATGGTTAATACTGTTATAAAGCATGCAAATAAAATAAAATAAAATTAAGAAAATTACAGTAGAACCTCTATAATCCGGCACTGCGCCAGTTCGGACTTCAGTAGTCCGGCATATTTTGACGGGCGTGGAGTGGGGATTCAAGTTCAGAACCACGTTACTGAAAGCGAACAGGTTATGACAGAGAAGAAGAAGAAGAAGAAGAGGGTGACAGGAGAGATTAAGCGTCCAGCAGACACACAATCAGCAGCAATGCTGCGATGAATGCCTTTGCATCTTTGTGGAGTGGTCAGAAGAAAATGGCGTGTCTGCTAGTGATATTTTTGTTTTAAAGAGGCTTCAAAAGGAAGTATTAAAAGTGTCTTTTCAAGCCAAGAAACAAAATAAAATCGAAAGTTTTCTTCTAATTCAATGTAGTAAACCTACAGCACAGTAAGGTAAGGTTATGTTTAATTCTAGTGTGGTACAGCACTGATAAAAACCAATTATTACATGCGTAAGAAGAATGTTTAAAGCAAATGTTTCAATGCCTTCCACTTATATTTAATACACGAGTACTGTATAAGTAATTGTGAACAGTGCTTGGTGCAATGAAACACACATTTTGTACATTTTAATCAATTTTATTGATACCCTTCCAATAACCCGGCGTTTTTGGGCGTTGAGACTCGTATGGGTTTTCGAGTAACAGGAAAGATGTAGGGAGCTTATGCTAACACATTGGCTAGCTTTCTATCTTACTATACAATGATTTTTGGTTAAAGAAATAAAGAACGTTCATGATTACTTAATACATCAATTCCAATTAAAAATTCTTTTTTGACCTTGAGCAAAATCATGATATAATTACAGATTATTACAGTTACTAAAAATCAGTATACGTTTGAAACCCCATTTGAGATCCTACTTGGACGAGAAGGCTTTTTATCGTCTTCAGGAGGTCCTTGGTGAGCGTATGTGAAACATTTTGTATATAGTTTTGTATTATTACAACATGTACGCACTCCATACTGACAAACTGTAAAAGAAAATGTGTGTTTACTTCCAAATATTTCATTTGTATGTACCTTGACTTGTGCTTAAACCTGTACAGTTAATTTGTAATAATAAATTAGTATTTAGTACATATAAATATTTATACAATTTGTAATTCATACAAGTACTTATTGACACGTTACATTAAGATCAAAATTACACGAGTAGTTTGTATAGAGCACTTTCTGTAATTTATTTACGTTTACAATTCCCTCCCTCCCCCAATTAGATTTATTTACCAGTTAATTAGCTTCAGTTTGCAAGAGTAGACGCGAATGTTTACTCAGATCCTCGACGGAGGCTCGGGTATGATGTGGCGTAATTGACAGCTTGACACGCTGTCCCAAGGGTAAAAAGACTGCATCCCTCCGATATGACGTCGAAAATCAGGGTTCCTCCTCTGTGGGTAACAGAACAGCGCGACTGCTAATGGGTTTTTCATATGATTGGGTTTGCTTCTATTTGTAGTTCAATTATAACAATATATACTAAATAAGAAACATAAGTCTCTAATTTGTTTTTGTTATGATGAGTATCAGTTCATACCAGAATGATAAACTGTATTCAAAAATTACTAAAATGTTTAAAGAGCGGACAAGTGCTTGTTCATATAGTTTCACTGTCAGTATGTCGTGACCTGTGTGACAATTCTTCATGGAAAATACACTCGAGACATCGGCTATGTAGAGTTAACATTAAGAAAAACGCCCCATAGTACGTAATAAAATTATATTAGTTACAGTCAATTCGGTGAGGAATACCGTTACGTCCTGTTGGGTATTCAATATTTCATTATATCGGTTTATTCAATCGTAACATTATACAATGCTAAATTAAACTAACTATATTTCCCTATATAACTTAACCAAGTTCATCATCGAAAGCCTTATTTGGGAGACAAGAACCCGGAGGTGAAAAATTGAATTGGAAAAACATCAGAATTCTATACAGTCTCTCATAGAGTTCTTCAATACTCTGTTGTACGGATTTATTCAATCATAACATTATACGATGCTAAACTTCACAAACTATTTCCCGAAGTAACTTAACCAGGTTCAGAGTTGAAAGCTTTATTGGGGAAACAAGAACCCCTTAGGTTAAAAATGGAATTGGAAAAACATCCAGAATTCTTTACAGCCTCTCATAGAGTTTTTCGATGCTCGTTTGCACGAATTTATTCAATCATAACATTATACAATGCTAAACTGCAAAAACTATTTCCCTAAGTAACTTAACCAGGTTCAGAGTTGAAAGCTTTATTTGGGAAACAAGAACCCCTTAGGTTAAACATGGGATTGGAAAAATATCCAGAATTCTTTACCTTCTCCCATTGAGGTCTTCGATATTCCATTATAACAATTTATTCTATCATAACATTATACAATGCTAAACTACACAAAATATATGTCCCTACGTAACTCATCCAGGTTCATCATCGAAAGCCTTACTTAGTAGACAAGAACCCTTGAGGTGAAGAATGGAATTAGAAAAATATCCGGGATTCTTTACATTCCATTGAACAAGGTAGCATTGAAAGGGATTCATTAAAAATTACTTAAAATGGCTTAAAGCTGCCCTTACGGAACGACAACAGTTATCAGGCAAAATCTCGCATACACAATTTTCTAATTCCACCTTTATTGTACTTGCACTAATTTAAATTTACTTGAAACATCTATATTATCAGGAACCCACACTTGATCTAACAGATTTCACCTTACGTCACGTCTCAGTATACCAAGTTTCAGAAACGTGTCTATTGAAACTAGCTCTGGGATGTTGCAGAATCACTAAGAAAGATAATACTTTATAATACCTGCAATCATTATCCAAGGAAACTGTTGGGATTTTTATCTTATGAAGATTTTAGACTGAAGCCCAGAAACCATCAGATAAGAATGTTATACGATAACGACTTAGCTAATAAACATGTACAAGATCTTTTCTTACTGTATTTACATTTTCGGAGAGTATGAACTTGGGTATCTCACCATAATTCTATCAAAATAGTGATACAAAACGTTGTACGTGTAAATGTAAACACAACTGTTTTGCTTTACGCGGTTGGTCGCATAATTTTACCGCAGGGATTAACTGACCTGAACTGCTGTGTGGTGAGTCACTAGTAGAGATATTTCAATAAACATTAGCTTTGATGTCACGTTTCGAAATATTATGTTACTTTATTAGTAACAAAACAATCATCAACGTTATCAAGTAAACAGTAAACCGTATATCACCTAACTCCGTACTGGCTCTTAATGTACCGACTTTAGTCTATATATATAATTGTCTGACAATTTTATTTTTATAACCTCTATTTATTGTGTTTTATCCTCGCCTTTAAATGTATCAAGCTAGGAAAAATATAATCTGAGAATAATTTGTGCTTAAAATTATCGTGGTTGATAAACAATTACGTCATTAGAAAAGATTCGTTTATATATTTCTACAGAATCTTGCAAATATAATCTCGGCTCTTAGACAAAATTATGAGGGAGCTTGTCAAATGCCTTCTAAATCGATACTTATTATGGCATCTTGCCTTAAAACTTCAATCATGCCACCAACTCGTGTTAGTATCAGATTTCTTTAGATAATCTCACAGTATGTTCTCTTATGAAGGTGAGAATATATACGTTACTGATATCTCACGTTTTTTATAAGCATTAACATATTATCTACTGAAGCTAGCAGATTTACTTTGGACTTACCGTTGTGTTATCATAACTGCCCTCTACACGAATATTTTATTAATTCATATGGGGCAAACGTGATCTTGGTCAAGATTGATATCCTTAGTGAACTAAACATCATCGATTAGGATTAATAAAAGGTAAAATATCATCCATGAAAGATTTTCCAATATATCTGAACTTGTGATCTTCCAACTATCATCTAATCATCGATAATAACGCGATATTAAGATATACTTACAAGAGAGGTAAAAGACTTACCTCTCTTGTAACATAACTGCCTTGAAGATTTTAAATCGTGATTCTGAAAAATAGATGCCAGGTTTGAACTAACCCCGGGAGGGTTCACTTCTGCCTGGCCTATACCTTCCAGTTGTGATAAAGTGCGTTGTACACTGGGTACAGCAAAAAGAGAAGTGTCGCTTTAATCTGGGCATCCCCAAGGATTTTCAGGAGTGGAATATTACTAACCGTAAACGTTGGGGAGATATTGGGGAAAAGGGTGGATGCACACCTCTATTCTACTCCATAGGATGAGGGTTGTAATCTCTAGACCTCTCTCATTGTTAAAAGCTGGTGCTATTCTAAAAATGAGGGAGTGCCTTACCCGATTTGATTAGAGGAGGCAGGAACTGAGATAGCATTGCTTTATTCCAAGATGACTGAATATATAGCCCTTTGTCCCTACTCATGGAATCTTGATATGAGGTAGTCCGTACCACCGACTTTATCCATCCTGGAAATTTACTCCGGAAGCAGGTGCAAAGGTCTTTTTAGACCTAAATGCAATAAAAGATTAACTAAGCAAATAAACCAAAACTTTTACCTGCATCTAAGAATATATTTGAAAAAGATAAAGGGGAAAGTGTTGTATTACTATTAATATAGTATTTCTTTTTAGTAAAACTTGTTAAAACAGATGTTTTTTACCTTGACATTTTCGTTGTATTTAAGCCATTCAACAAAGTCAGTAAAAATAATGTTTCTATGTATCTCGTTAATAAAAAAAAAAACGTAACACGCAGGTTCTTGGGTCAGCGATGTACCAGACGTAATGCAGACACAATTGGATATTTATATCATGAACTGAAACCGGGTTAGAGATTGTTATAAATCAGGCTGTAAGGGATATGTCTTTAGTGGTCTGGAATTACAGTGCTAATTTTGGTAGGTGTGTCTTAAAATACAAACACTGTAATTAAAAAAAGAAATATGATTACTACAAGTTCCATGGAAATCGCACGATAACGAGAAACCCGTTCTAACGCAGACAATCCGGATAAGTGTTGGATCTAAAAATGTCTCCTTCGTCCTGTGAAGAGCATTTTGTTAAATCTTATTTTTTTTTGAAACAAGACGTTTTGAAGAATCTAGATGGAATCTACATTCTGGCCACGGAATCTAAGACCAGTACAGTTCATGCTTGCAGGTTGGTAGTGACAGAACACTCTGCTTGCAGTTCAAAACCGACGATTGAATTCTGAAGTGCTCTAACTCTCCTCTTCGACTTCTTTGTAAACTACTTCACAGTGAAAAATAAAGTTGTTCCAAGAAATTTACTTCCAATACTATTTCTAGCCTTTGCCAAAGCTCAAAAAATGATTGTAAACACACAACACAAATTTTATAGTTTAGGGTTCTGCAACCAATTTGTAATTCATAAGCACAAAATCTGGTTCTTCATTGAAATCAATAGAAGAATGTTTCTTAAGGAAGGAGTCGATCCACAGCCACGATAATTTTGATATAGGTGAAAATGCGAAGGGGTTAATAAAATTACATAAATAACGTGTTACTATGATTGTATTTTTCGTAGCTTCATGCTCTTAAAACCGATCACCAGACACTTAGATAGTTTCATCACCGTCAGCCAACAAGACAAAGTGGCTGAAAAAATACCGACAGAGACATTATTCAAGTTAACGTTGTAGTTACGTCAGTCATAGAAACAAGCAATGATTAATGTAATTTCACCTTATTAAAAAACAACATTACCGAAAGCGAATGGAAGTTGCTTGATTGGTTAAACTTTTATGGAGCATTGCTTGTTTCTATTCCGGACGTCACCGTTTCTATCACCGAGCACTGATCACAACATGACATAGACATAACTCAAGGTTAACGCTGTAGTTACGTCCGGAATAGACACAAGCAATGCTCCATAAAAGTTTAACCAATCAAGCATCAATCATTACCGAAAAGCGGATGGAAGCAATCACTGGTCACCGAGCACTGATCACAACACGACATAGACATAACTCAAGGTTAACGCTGTAGTTACGTCCGGAATGAAACAAGCAATGCTCCTTTGTAAAAGTTTCACCCTATTAAAGATCATCATTATCAAAAGCGAATGGAAGCAATCACTGGCCACCGAGTGCTGATCACAACACGACATAATAACTCAAGGTTAATGCTGTAGTTACGTCAGTCATAGAAACAAGTTGTGATTAATGTAACTTCACCCTATCAAAGATCAACATTACCAAAAGCGAATGGAAGCAATCACTGGTCACCGAGCACTGATCACAACATGACATAGACATAACTCAAGGTTAACGCTGTAGTTACGTCCGGAATAGACACAAGCAATGCTCAATGTAAGTTCATTCTATTAAAGATCAACATTACCGAAATCGAATGGAAGCAATCACTGGTCACCGAGCACTGATCACACAACACGACATAGACATAACTCAAGGTTAACGCTGTAGTTACGTCCGGAATAGACACAAGCAATGCTCCATGTAAGTTCACTCTATTAAAGATAAACAATAGCGAAAGCAAATGGAATCAATCACTAGTCACCAAGCGTTGATCACAACACGACATAGACATAACTCAAGGTTAATTCTGTAGTTACGTCAATAATGAAACAAGAAATGCTCTTTGTAGTTCACCCTATCAAAGATCAACATTATCAAAAGCGAATGGAAGCAATCACTGGTCACCGAGCACTGATCACAACACGACATAGACATAACTCAAGGTTAATTCTGTAGTTACGTCAATAATGAAACAAGAAATGCTCTTTGTAGTTCACCCTATCAAAGATCAACAATATCAAAAGCGAATGGAAGCAATCACTGGTGACCGAGCACTGATCACAACACGACATAGACATAACTCAAGGTTAACGTTGTAGTTACGTCAGTAAAAGAATCAAGCAATGATTAATGTAACTTCACCCTATTAAAGATCAACATTACCGAAAGCGAATGGAGGCAATCACTGGTCACCGAGCACTGATCACAACACGACATAGACATAACTCAAGGTTAATACTGTAGTTACGTCAGTAATGAAACAAGAAATGCTCTTTGTAGTTCACCCTATCAAAGATAAACAATAGCGAAAGCGAATGGAATCAATCACTGGTCACCAAGCGTTGATCACAACACGACATAGACATAACTCAAGGTTAATTCTGTAGTTACATCAATAATGAAACAAGAAATGCTCTTTGTAGTTCACCCTATCAAAGATCAACAATATCAAAAGCGAATGGAGGCAATCACTGGTGACCGAGCACTGATCACAACACGACATATACATAACTCAAGGTTAACGCTGTCGTTACGTCCGGAATAGAAACAAGCAATGCTTCATGTAAGTTCACCCTATGAAAGATCAACATTACCGTAAGCGAATGGAAGCAATCACTGGTCACCGAGCGCTGATCACAACACGACATAGACATAACTCAAGGTTAACGCTGTAGTTACGTCCGGAATAGAAACAAGCTATGCTTCATGTAAGTTTACCTATTAAAGATCAACAATAGCGAAAGCGAATGGAATCAATCACTGGTCACCGTACTGATCACAACACGACATAGACATAACTCAAGGTTAATTCTGTAGTTACGTCAATAATGAAACAAGAAATGCTCTTTGTAGTTCGCCCTATCAAAGATAAACAATATCAAAAGCGAATGGAAGCAATCACTGGTCACCGAGCACTGATCACAAGCACGACATAGACATAACTCAAGGTTAACGCTGTAGTTACGTCAGTAATAGAAACAAGCAATGCTCTTTGCAGTTCACCCTATCAAATATCAACATTACCAAAAGCGAATGGAAGCAATCACTGGTCACCGAGCACTGATCACAACACGACATAGACATAACTCAAGGTTAACGCTGTAGTTACGTCTCTGAGGCTTGTTACATTATGCAAACTGGGTGGTGCATAAAGCAGAGACGTCGAAGCCCCTATCTGGGGTCTATCCCTGCAATTTATACTGCATGATCTGAAGTAGAATTTCCTAGTAGATTATTATATTGTTTGTAATGCATATAATTAATTTAAATCTATTACTTTAAATTTTATTTAAATTCACGAATAAATCTTCAGTAAGTTACGTTACACGAACAAACCATATTTAACACTGTTCTGGGCTAATGTACGTATATGATACTTGGTAAAACCTTCACCAATCACAAAATATAGTAAACCTTGGCAAAAATATTTATTGAGTTAACATTCCAACACTACTTTTCCTACTTTTGACACGTTGAGTCTGTTCACGTGTTCATTTCATTGGTCTCTTTAAAAGCTGTAATTATTACCAGTTAAGTGGCTGATCATTAGCGAAGATTATCACTTATAGGGCCAAAATATGTCATTACTTTTCGAGAACGAACAGACCGGTAGTTTGAATTTTACATGAGGCTTCATTTCTATATAAGGAGAATCGAGTTTGATAACAGTGCATGTCACTCGATTGGATTTGGCTAAGGCTTAGTGAATATTTTTACATTGCTCTTGTGGATAACTACGATAGCAACTAGAAAAACACACAATAAATAAATTTGTAAACAGATTGAGCATACTTACACGACACCTACTTGTGGCTTAGTAACTCATGTAGTTAAAAGAAATTAACTACAGACTTGCAACTTTGCAGGCAACCTCAACAAAGTTTGCCTTACTCCTACCTTGTATGGCATTGTATGGCATTGTAATGTACCAAGAGAACTGCTTTGAGTCATGGTTTTGAACCCAAAGAGCGGTCTAAATATCAACATTCAATATTTGGTACAAATATTTATTCTACACCCTTGTTAGGGATTAATGTAGATTGGAGGCCTCTTACAGGTTTTTTATTTATACCCTGTTTTCTAGAAATATATGAGAAAACAATATTCCAATGTTATATAATGAAATTAAACACAATACATTACTTGTAATGTAATAAAATAAAATAAATGTTTGTAGATCTAGGATCAATTGATAGCAACAACTTAGACTAACTAAATAGTAGTATATTACACATTCATAGCATAACAATAAAAGTATGTATTCGACTTTGAAGGAATTCTATTTTTTTATCCTAAATTATTTGGCTGAAAATACTCACTGTCCTTTACTATAAATACCGCCATTTCTAAAATCCAAAAATGATGTTTTACATTTTTACTACACAGATTATGGCAGTTTACTACTTAAATGTGAATAATATGTGTTGATTCCGAGTAGCAATGTTGATGGACATCCTGTTTTGATAAAACCGTACACGTATATTCTGTACTCTCTGCGATCACGTTCTGTAAAGAATTCCGCCCCGTTGTAATATCCGGTGTTTTTGAGCGGATTCTAACATTTCCGGTTTGAGAAATTCTGTCTGAGGAGGGAGTTGCGAACAATCATGCGTTACGGATTACATGCTGGAAAGTTCGTTGTGACTTGGTATCGCAATGGTGTGCGGAATCGGATTTAAAGGATTTAATTTTGTTGTTAGTACGATTACAGTTAAATTCAAGCACTTTTTTAATTATAAATATTAAAGTTTATAGAACATACTACATTGGAATTATAAGATTCTTATTTCAGTGGTATTAAGTTACTCTTTTCCATCTATGTATATTACTGACGAATGGTTTAACTCTCATTCCTAGATCCTAAAAAAATTTAAATAAATAAAAAAGCAGTCACTTCGTAGGAATTTAAAAAATATTTAAAATATTTATTGCGCATTACAATGAATATAAAAATTGTATTAAAATGAATGGCCCATTGGTTTTTTTGGTATTTTTACCTTAGGACTCACTACTGAAGAGCCTAGTGTATATAGACTAAGTAAATAATCAGAGGAGACTGCTAAACATGATTTTTGGATTGTGAGAGGTTTTATGTTAGGAGAAGAACCCTATTTGGAACCTCACAGCTAGGTGAAGCATTCGAAATTAGTATTGGGGAGACACATTTGGTTTTCGTCAAAGGTACAGGGGTAGACAGTCCCCCCCCCCCCTAGTGGAACCTGTGGTGCCCAATAAGATTGGGTTGAGGTGTTGAGATCTAGAATACGTATATACCTTAGTTTTACTGTAATTTAATCTAATTTATAGTACCCTTGATAACAAAGAATGATCATTTGTAAAAAGAGTTATAAATTAAACTGTGAAAGTTCGTATCTTTCTTGTGCTTAGTCATAGAAAATATAATATAAATCTTCTAAAGTTCCTGGAAATGAAAGAGAAAGAGTTGGTTAGCCTATTTTCAACGAAAATGAAGAAAGCTGCTTTCAAGTTTTCACAAGCAGTTGCAATTTTATAATAATTATTGAAAATATTATAATAATTATAGTTATATCACTATCATAAAACTAGCTGAAGAATTTGAAACTCGTCAATCTCAGAATTTTTATATGGTTTTACGACGCTGATATAAAATTTATTTACATACATGACGGATATTTTTAAGTGTGTCAAACTAAAAAAAATATCATATAAGATGTGATTAACCATTTTGACCAAAGGACATTTTGACCTACACTAAAACTAGCGTAGCTGACTATAGATTTCTTTGTCGAAGAAATTACTCCATCAATGTAAAGAAAAACT
The DNA here is from genome assembly GCF_021130785.1 of Homalodisca vitripennis. Lineage (NCBI taxonomy): Eukaryota > Metazoa > Arthropoda > Insecta > Hemiptera > Cicadellidae > Homalodisca > Homalodisca vitripennis. The sequence goes on from NC_060211.1 coordinate 26,223,753, forward strand.
AGGTTATGTGCTGGTACAATCAAAACTACATCTCAGCTACTAAACTACTAAAGTTAAAAAAATTGCGTTCATTTTGTGTTTTATTGGTGTTTTTTAGTAATGTTTCAGACTTTCTCACCTTATGAAGAGGAGATTTATCAATAATTAAAACCTAATATTTCAGTTTTTGAACAAACGTATCATCAAAATTAGTTCTTTGTTTAAAATTTGTTATTGACGATGGAGGATTTGATAAGATAACAGGATTTTGGACATTTGCCACCAAAATGTTACAAAAGGTATAAAACAACGTTTCGAGGATTGGAATCTATCCTCTTCATCAGGATATGTAACGACAATGTAACGACGGCAAATTCCGAAATCCTGTTATCCTATCAAAATTGGGCTTTAAATAAAGAATCAACACATTATTAGCACCTGCTGGACGACACGATCTCCTGCGTATGAAGCAATGGAACAGAGTGAGATATGAAGATGTAGATACGGCGTCTTACACTTGTTCACTTCCGGAACACTCAGGAAAGATATTTCTTAGTAAGAAATTATTGTTTTTATGCTGTAGTATTGGGTATAACAATTTTTATTGTGTTAGGTTTTTGTTTTAAAATTAATTTCGACGAATAACGACCCGATCACGAAGAGAATTCCTATAATGAACTTTGGATAACCCGGAACTTTAAATAACCGCACTACGGATAATCACGTTCTTATTTTTTAAATACTCTTCCTGGAATATTTTTGATAAAAGAATATAAAATACTACCGAGTACTAATAGTGGCACCGCGGGAACGAGCTAGCAATATTCTGGTATGGGAACCGGTTCCTGTTATATCAGCGTTACTCAGGTGTGTTACGAATTATTAAGGAATCGACTGGGATTTTTTTTAATCATTTCATCTTAAATCCGCCTGTCTGTCTATCTGTCCATCTTTGCGATAACTCTTGATAAAAAGTTCATATAGACTGCAAACTTAATATATAGCTTCCTCGACTCAAAGGAAGAATTCTATCAATTTTAGGGTTCAAAGGTCAGAGGGCGGTATGTCTGTCTGTCTGTCCGTCTGTGCGATACCTCTTGATTGAAAAGTCCTAAAGACTTGATGTAGGTTCATCTTTGTACGTGTGAGAACACTATTGATCTTAGGGTCAACGACTAAAGGGCACTACGTCTGTCTGTGCAATATATTCATGAGACTTGAAAACTGGTATGTAATTTCAGATTACAATAATATCTTAATTAATATTGTTTGGAGAAGTTCTTAGGAAGGCGTCTTCATTTATGTTGTTAACTGTTTACGTGCATTTAAATTAATACAATTAAAAAAGAATCGTTTTTATGAACTTTGTCTAAATATCGAGAAATTAGAATGAATGAATGTGTGAATATCGGGATGAATGTGAGATTGTGTGTGATAAAAGTTAGGATTCATTAGCAATAAATACTTTAATTTATTTGTATATTAAAAATTTAATTTTATATTATATGTTTTAAGAATAGTAGAGATAGTTAATTTATTAATGTGTTAAATTTTAATTATAACACGTAAAAAATATTACATTAATTTCACCACTTTGTGTAAGTGTAATTATTTCTTTATTTTATTATCTTTATTATTTTTTTTATTCTTAGATAGTAGTCTATTTATTTAATGTTTTAAATTTTACGTTGCAGCAGGTTAAGTGTAAGAAAGGGCCATGCGGCCCTAACTTTGCCTGTAAAAATAAAGAATTTTTCATTTCATTTAAACATGTTTACCAGTAATTGGACAATATTTTGCTTTAACACAAAATCCAAGCTTTGAGAAATTTAAATTAATTGGATAAAGTTATATTAAACGATACGATATGTTTTTAATTCTATAATAGTAGAAGAAATTCATCGTACGACACAGTATCGTTCGTCAACTGAATCACCTCTCGCTGATATTGTTTAGGCTATACACCATAATTACCATAACCAGTTTAACAACACACAACAATTACTTCGAGTCCCCTGACTAGAGTGAACAGTTAATTTAGGCATTTATCCAATTACCGCTTAATTAGGTTGATCGCATTACACCGAGTAGCAGCTTGCTCCCCCTATATTAATCATTGTTAGCGCTAGGCCGATCCGCACCACAATGTTTGGCTAGGCGCACCCACAGCGTCATGTACGCTTAGTGTCTTATTTATTTAAAACGCTGAAGTATGGACAGTATAACGCTTAAAAACGCACAAAAACAGTTGCGTAAACTGCACTTGAAGTTGCACAGTACTTACCTAATACTGCGGTGCTAATTGTACAAGGTAGGAGTACGCCTCACCATGTGCCGCTTAACAAGCTTTGCTGAGGTTGGATGCAAAGTTTCAAATCTTTGGATCTTAACTCATTTCGTGCTCAAGATGTCCTACGTGTAGATAAACAGACAGATAAGCACAGAAAGTAATTGACACAAATTACCCTCAGCAAAATTTCATGATTGGACACGCACCATCATAGAAAACATTTTTTCTATGGTGTTTCATGTAAAATTCGAAGGATGAAATATTTCTCAGGATATCCTTCTACATGATATAATCAAATTTTTGGTTACTGATTTTGGTTTGATAGCAGTGTCTCTAGCTCAAATAATAAAAGTTCTGGTGAGCTAGAGAAAGTGTTATAATTCAATAGTTCGTTAAACCAAAATTGTGTCACCGACTTTTAGCATTTACTTTCACTTTTGTTTTTTTATTTTGTTTTGCTACATGAATAAAAATTTCACATGTTGAAATGTTTGTTTACAAATTTATTTATTCTGCTATTTTCTCGTTATCGTCGTAGTTGCCCATAAGTGCCATATACAAATATTCGAAAACGCTCTGTCAAACCCCCATCATCATCGAATTTAGTTTTGCTTTTAAGAAGTACAAACCACCTATAACACTTGTATTGTTTTTGTTTGCACTATTTACATTTCAAATTCAGATCATTTATCTTCAGACTTATACTTCTTACTTGTATTAAACAGTTTTTGGAGGTCACACTACTCATATAGTGTTGCTTGTATAGAAATGAAGATTCCAGCAAAATATCAAGTCTATAGTCATCTAATTTTCAATATATCTTGCGAACAGCCTGACAGACATAAATCATTTCTCTAAACTCTCTAGTGATAAAAACTCAATCTTAAAAACTATTTCATAAGTCCAGTATTCATTTACTGTTATTGTAGACTAGAATATTAAACCATCTAGAACAGGACCTACATTTTAAATGTTTCAAACTTTAAAGCAGCATAATGTTTTAAAGAATGAACCCTTTCAGAGGTCGGATTTGCGGCATTGTACTCTACTAATGAAGACCTTTAATTTGATGTACTACTCGACCTATTATTCCTTCTGACTCCTTGTGGGCCATCCCATCAAAGGACAAAAATATGGTAGTTACTTCAAAAAGTAGATAATATATAGATGCAGTAATGCAAACTTTTCTTGCTTTACCTCTAATCGCTCGGGAATTATCAAACTCATGCGGGACTTTTTTTGCACCCTGTATAAAGAAACAAAGGACACTGAAAATATGTAAATGGCAAATTTTCTTTTAAATCAATTACTAGATTGTATATTACATTTATGAAGGTGCAACACACAACTTACCAGCAAAGGAAGGGACGTGATAAGAAAAAAAGGGTTAGAGGCAGTGATAACGTTAGTCACGTCTGATAAAACACCAGGTATGTTCTCATCGTATTAAATGTGTGGCAACAACTTTTAGATAGTTTAAGGAAGAGGTTTTTATAAGTCGAAAAAATGGCCCCTCAATATTTTGCCAAATATTCATTAGGTAATAAATTACACCTATTACCTCCGTTATAAACACTCATTCATGTACAATTTAAAGGGAATTATTAAAACGGACCTTTAGTATTATTGGCAAGTATTTTAAAACTGTATAGTGTTCTGCATATTTTCCAGTGCCTTGAAAGATAAGGAGTAGTAAAAGGTTTCAGCAAAAGAAAGATTAAACATGAATGAAACTAAACTAAACACTGGTAGGGCCTTACTATTTGATAAGTTGTAACCAAGAATGGTTTCTTAAAAACTTCTAAAAACCAAGCAGAAGAAGCTATAAGGCCAAAACCATATTTTACAACAGTCGTTGATTTATTGAGATTTTATATGTTTTTAACCGAAACTGGCAGAGCTATTTTATGGAATAAAGTACAGCCAAGGGGCCCTTCGACCCGACCTAAAGGGAAGAACTCAAAGGGAACTTACTTCTCCGTAATACCACTCTGCACTCATTCATGTACAATGTACATGGAATTTAACAATCATTTACATTTTTTTGAATGAAAAATAAGAAGTAAATAAGTAAATGTATTTTAGTAATTTAAGTTTTTTTATTACATGGTACTTGCATAAATAAAATGTAATTCTGTTGTTGTTAAGAACTTAAAAACATTATCTTTTACAATAAAACGGTGATTTATTGTTTCAAAGTTTCATATATCATAGCATATAGTACATACTAAATGTATATCCTCAAGAGAGTTATAATGTTATCGGAGCCACTGAGTTTAATCGCTGTGTTGGTAGTATATAACACAGAGTATCGGTTAGGTGCTCTATTACAATGTAATACACGTACTCCTTATCTAGAAATATGACAACACAACCGCCACCTGACAACAGACAAATTTGTTACTTAACCTGTACTTCTAATACTGTATTATTGGCTTATCCCATCGTGGTGTCGTGTGTTTATTTGTAATGTCACAATGGGTAGGGTACGTTAAGCGGACCCGGTTTTTTATATCGAAATTGGCAAACGATATTAATTAATCATAACCATCGATATAATCAATCGATACTGATTAATTATTTTGAACAATTAACTTAAATAATATATATCAACAGCTGTATACACTTTCAAATAATACTCGTAATTTAATATTTCAATTTTATATAAGTAACATTTGAATATTAAAAATGGCAGTCAATTTTAGAAAACTACAAGACATTGCTTTGAAAGATTATAAGACATGTTTTTAGTGGCTTCAACATGTTGGACTCGTACCGAAAAACCCATTATGTAAAATTTGTGGGAAAGAAACAACTTTAATTGTGAGAGGAGCAAATATGGTCGTCTTCAGTTTTCCTAATTTGGTTATAATAATTTGTTTGATCACTGTAAATATTAAATTCATATTTTAATTTCAAACACATGATTGTTGTTGAGGACTTTAGATACTTTTATATCTATTGAAAGTCTAGGATTTGAGATGCGAATATTAGGTATCGATGATTACAATCTTCGACATAAAAAACCGAGTCCGCTTATTGGACCCTACCTGGTCTCGATTTCTTTACCTGAATACAGTTTACTCAGTATAAGTGAATACGTTCCATATAGTTTTTTTTTTTATTATCGACAGTATAGTTGGTGTACGACTGTCGTATGTCAAAAATATATTTATCAATGTATGAACTGTTCAGGTGCGAGCTGCATGTGTGTGTACAGTGCCACGGTTTGGTGCAGTAAAAAAAAATAAATAAAAACAGTGCGGTGGGTTTGTGCATGCTGACCGCTCTTATACTGGTGTGGATTTGATATTTCTGTGACTTATTTTGTTATCAGTTGGATTAAGATTTGGAGTTGGATTTTTATCGTGATACTCTGATTAGTGTTTTATGGTAACGAGGTCTTGTGCTCACTAAAATGACGCAAGGTTTATGTGATCCCTGAAGAAAAGGATACATTCCAAACGTCGAAATGTAGTATTATAGTTTTGTATAATACAAAGGTGTCACTTGTTTAACTCCTGTACTCCTTTCGAACGATTGGTTAAGAATTTTAATGGTTTCTATCTCTTCAAAAGTAGAGCATCGAAACTTATTTAATATTTTATTTGACAGGCTTAAACTTACAGGCTATGTACAGAACATTTTCACTATAATTGTCAATTTTAATATTTGTCGAAAGTTACTTGCTATATAACCATTTATATATATATAAAGCGCTCTGTGCTGTAATGGTAGCACATTCACCCGGCAAATGAAAGATCCGGGTTCGCCTCCCGGCGGAGCAAGAATCACTTTTTGTGATTCAATGTTTATTGAAATTAAATAAGGCTATTGCCATTTATACAATTTAATGTAAATAAAAAGTCGTTTGACAGGTATTTGGTCTTCCGATCATATGTTAGTTTGCTTATTTAAACGCATATGTGACAGATACGGCCAAATACAAAATAATAGAATCGAAAAAAGTAAGCGCTCTGTGGTGTAAAGGTAGCACATTCCACCCGGCAAGTGAGAGATTCGGGTTCGACTCCCGGCGGAGCAAGTACTTTTTGCGATTCAATGTTTATTGAAAATTGTGCGTGCGTGCGTGCGTGTGTGTGTGTGTGTGTGTGCGTGCGTGTGCGCGCGTGTGCGTGTGCGTGCGTGTGTGCGTGTGTGTGTGTGTGTGTGTGTGTGTGTGTGTGTGTGTGTGTGTGTGTGACCACACATTAGGGTAGATGTACAGCAGAATAATTTCTCAAATCACTCTAAAAATTGTTTATTAATACATTTAAAATTTTAATCAGCATTGAATTAAGATTCTTTATCTAGTTATTACAATTTTGAATTAAATTCAAATTTCAAATGCCTTTATTTGTATAATATACATAATGTACAAAATATCGAAGTTACGGTCATAAGACCCTGTCTTACAATTAACCCTAATTACCATATATATATATATATATATATATATATATATATATATATATATATATATATATATATATATATATATTTAGATTTTAGACCGGATATTTTAAGGACAGTTAAACTAATCAAAAAATATTGTAAACGGATTTTGTGGAAGTTGAGGATCTTTCTACAAATTAATCAATAAAATTAAAACTATTTGTAGATTTTTATATATACTTTTCTACATAGCTGTTCTGAAATTGTAAGAAAATGAATGTAGTTTAGAATGTTAATCAGAACTCGAGAGAATGGAGCTAATTAATACTGTGGAGTCCTCTATCATAGGGAGGAATGTTATCAAAGGTATTCGTAGCGCTGTATACTAACAGCTTTAATTAACTGTTCGTTAACAATTTCATAATCTCGTCGAATCCAGCTTAATACTTTGTGTTATCCGTCTTAATGTTAAATCTCAAAGCAAGCTCCACGTTTGTACCAATAACTGGAATAAAATCTTACAACATTTTATGAATTCTGAGGTATTGTATTGTTACAACTAATCATTTTCTTACAATATTTATATGTAATAAAACTAAGATAATTGTACTTAATAATTTTTGTATCTACAAAGCCATAAGCATATAATTGAGTTCAGGTTCTAAGTTTTAAAATAATTTATTAAATAGAATAGAAAAAATAGAATAGATAAATTATTTATTTTCTTGAAAATATGTACAATAGTAAAATTATATAAACATCATTTATACCTTAAGCACAAACACAAACATTGCTCCTTAGTTGTAGACACAATTGACATGAAAATAAAAATAAAACAATGTAACTTTTTGTTAAAGAAATATGAACATGTCTTTTTTTATATTAATACAGCTAAGGTACATCAATAAACAAAATTCAAGAAAACAAAATAGGACCTCAAAAGGCAAGGAACTGCCTGTGTAGAGGCTCCAACTTTCTTAGAAAAACAAAAGAAAACAACACTCAAGCAAATGAAATTAACAAATAAATTCAAATACGATAAATCTTCCCATTTAAACTAAGCTTTAATAAAACAAATTTGAATAAAAAACACATTATATAATTTTCAAAGTCTAAAGCTAATTCAGTACATAAAATGCCATAAATATAAATTATAACCATATCCAGTTATTATATCTTCCATATAGACTTAACGTTTTGTACAGACTTAACCAACAATAAACTTAAAATTAATTATCAACTATTTATATTTACTAGAAAATCAACACTTTCAAAAGACAATAACCACGTTTTTAATTTTTTTTGAAAATGATTTAGAATTATTACAATTTATTATTACACTTGGCAAAACGTTGTAAATTTTGGGTCCTAAAAAGATGTAACCTTTTTGAAAAAAAGTTAAATTAGGCTTGGGCACAGTAAATACAGGTTCATTTCTTAATTTAGAGATATAACTACTATTTTTTTGTGGTAAATTCCCACTTCTTACATAAAACAGCTTTAGGACCTTGAAAACAAACAAATGCTTCAGAGGAAGAATTTTACTAGTTACATCTAGTTATACATTTACAAACCGAATGTAGAATAATTGTAAGGTAAACTCTATGACAGAATATTTTTTATTACTGCATAATTAATATAAAAACAGTGATTATCAAAATTATTGATGATTTTCTTTACTTTTAGAATTCTCCGATTTAATTAACTACAATGCAATTTTATTTACGATAATGATCACTACCCTAGATGGACTCTTAAAACTGACATTCGCCAAAAATTATTATACACAGTCTACATTCCTGTACCAAACGGTTTATTTTAATACCTCCAGATAGTCATAATTATTCTATATTTGAGTGAAAAACGCTGTGCTAAAATCGCATTCGAACCCGAGATCCTGCAGTGATGTAAAAGGATACAACTCATAGCCTTTTTTAGAATACGAATTTCTTTTTAAGAGTTCTTCAATGTCATTTGCAATTTATTTCATTACTATAAAAGGTTATTTAAAATAATATTCAGGTTTCTGGCATTGCTCTACACAGTATACAGCATAAGATTGAGAGTTACTAACATTCAATGTTATAATATGGAAACGAGGTTTTTTTATTTGGGTTTGTCGCTAATAAATAATGATATATATAATTAAAGTAACAATCAAATTAAACCATAAACGTGGTATTACCAATTAAATCTATTGCTATATGAGATAACGTTATAATCAGATGATAAAAAGCCATTAATTAGATTGTTAGAACGTTTTAGTTTATAAACACGGAGCAACAAAACTACTGATTGTAAACATGACACAGTAACAAAGCAAACTCTCTATGATGGTTTATAGAGTTCCGCAGAGAGTCATGTGTCATAATCACCTGACTGTACTGTTATTAGGCTCTGGGGCTGGACCAGCATATAAACTGTTAGTAATGCTTCATCAATATTGCACAATCCGAATGTGAGGTAAAATATTGTTAATGAACATGAACATGACACAATAACAAAACTATTCATATTTTATAGAGTTCCGCAGAGAGTCATGTGTCATAATCACCTGACTGTACTGTTATTAGGCTCTGGGGCTGGACCAGCATATAAATTGTTAGTAATGCTTCATAAATATTGCACGATCCGAATCTGTAAGGTAAAATATTGTTAATGAACGTGAACATGATACAGTAACAAAACTACTGGCGGTTTATAGAGTTTGGGAGAGAGTCATGCGTCATAATCACCTTACTGTGCTGTTATTGGGTTCTGGGGACAGCATATCAACTGTTAGTAATGCTTCATCAATATCGCACGATCCGAATATTGAGGTAAAATATTGTTAATGAACGTGACACAGTAACAAAACTACTGACGGTTTATAGAGTTTGGGAGACAGTCATGCGTCATAATCACCTGACTGTGCTGTTATTGAGTCTCTGGGACAGCATATCAACTGTTAGTAATGCTTCATCAATATCGCACGATAATATTAGAGGTAAAATATTGTTAATGAACGTGACACAGTAACAAAACTACTGACGGTTTATAGAGTTTGGGAGACAGTCATGCGTCATAATCACCTGACTGTGCTGTTATGAGTCTCTGGGGCAGCATATCAACTGTTAGTAATGCTTCATCAATATCGCACGATAATATTAGAGGTAAAATATTGTTAATGAACGTGACACAGTAACAAAACTACTGATGGTTTATAGAGTTCGGGAGACAGTCATGCGTCATAATCACCTGACTGTGCTGTTATTGGGCTCTGGGGCAGCATATCAACTGGTGCGTCATCATTTATTTATCTCACGGTTCATATATACGGTTATGGACTTCTTGATATATTGATGCACTATAAAGCTATAACTTGTATTAGGTATTGTACGTACAATATAGTGCACGTTACCAAATTTTGATATTATTAGGTGTCAAGGCAGTGTTTTATCTATTTTTGAGGGTATAAGGGGATCTTAGGCCTCACACCTCAACCCACATACACGCGCAGGTCGGCCTAGCTGCCGTAACTTTTGTATCAATGACCCACATACTAGCCTTTAGTCTGCAAAAGTACTAATTGTTACATTTTTTAACGTTAGGTTAAACATTTTATAATATTATAATTTTGCATTTTGTTTCAAGAAAATAGAGTTCAAACACGAATGGCTACGACATTCCTGACGTAATTTAGAAGTTGATTTGATCATCGACCCCTTTGTTTCTGAAATACGCCAGAAATGTCCTAGTTACCGTATTTGGGTGCTATGTCCATAAAATAAAATGCAGATTTTAAAAACTAAAAAATTATTAACGTTACATAGAAATGATAAAAATAGACCAAGTACTATTATGTGAGGTACGTTGACTTCAGGTAGGCCATGTTGCGCGTGTGACGGTGGGTGCGCGTTCAGGTGCAGGGGTTGTCTCGTAATCGCCTGAGACTCTGTATTTATCTATCATTTATCATTTTTATTTTGCCAGAACATTATAAAAATGTATAGCAATAGTCGTTTTTCTAAATTTTTCTATAATTTGGGGTGTGTGTGTGTGTGTGTGTGTGTGTGTGTGTGTGTGTGTGGTGTGTGTGTGTGTGTGTGTGTGTGTGTGTGTGTGTAAAGAAAAACAAAGAAATCGAACCAAACTAAGGCAAATCGCACCGTCTCAAGCAAATAGAGAAGGTATCTATTATTTTTGCTTAGAATTAAAATTGTGTTAGTTATTAGATTAGGGCTTTTATTTGTGTATGACGCTTGCAATACAATAATTATTGTTAATTGTTTTCTGCAATAAGAATATTATTATTATTATTGTTATTGAAAAAAGCTATTAAACGTGTTAAAGTTGTTCAGAAATAACAGCAGGGCGTTCAGAATCATTTAACTTTTGATGCACAAATCAAACCTCAATGAGACATACAAATATTTTTTTCACATCATTGCCTCGCTGTAAGATGTTAATCTGTTATCAATTTAATCACACGTAAATCGTTGCAATGAAGAATTCACATAAGACTGACGTTGTGCTATGATGAAATATATTAAATTTACACCTCAGACTAAATTTTCCACACCAAAGTATTTTGAAATGTTAAATAAGTCTCACTTATTAAATTTTAAGAATCACAGTTATTTAATCTGGAAGTGGACGGTAAAATCTGTAGAATATGAATATCTTTCGGGAGTGATCATACACTGCTGGGAACCGTACACAGTTGAAGCTGACACAGTTAAAAATTACATGTGAAAGTTTTCTTGATCAGGGAAATAAACGTGCGCATACCCCTCGAAAGTGTAAAGCAGCCGATTGCTGCCGCTTGCAGTAATTAACCTCGGAACCACGTGGAGGGAGCATACATTACATTAACATATCATGGTAATGAGTGCTGTGGTGAACCGACTCCAGGCTGTACTTTACATAGCTCTGTGAATATCTTATTTCATGTAAGCCGCCTGCTCCATCTTCAAACCGGGTCTGCTTTCAGATGTTTGCCACGGACGCCATTTTAAAATTGTATGTATTATAGGATTTCAGGGGATTAATACATATCAATGATAATTATTTGTTATAAACTATTAGAAAATTACGGGCTTTGCACTCATAGCATCATTTCAGATTGGACAATTTTAGAACGATTGATTCTCTGTTTTGGTCGTGTAATTTAAGAGCTATTTATCTTTTTTTATTTTTTTGTTTATTTTAGGAATACAACTGGCCTAGAGCAATACCTTCAGAATTTTTGTTTGAGTGTGTTTTTAGACATACATAGAGAGACTGACGTACAAACATTTAAAAGAAAGCGCAACTCTTTATTATTATTAGAACTATTTAATAATACCACAAGATCCTCAGAATCGATTTACTGTAGAAAAAGTGTATACTATATTTAACACATTTGCGTATGTCCTGCATTGTACTATTATGAAAGAGATATTATACATTTATCAAATATAAACAAATTAGTTTTAATTTATTCAAAAATATTTTAACTCATACGTGCAGAGAATGCAGTGGAGAAATATCTTGATTTGTTTTCTAATCAGGATATAGTCTTGAAATGATTAGCAGATTAAAGCTTTACTCATCTTAAAGTATTGGATTGTTACTGTATTTTTATTGCTACTATAAACAACTAAAATGATGTTACGTAAAAGCCAAATTATAATACTAACAACAACAGACTTATCTACATCGTAAGGATGAATATTTCTCTCAATATACCTCAGCGATGCTGAAAACATATTACACGACTCTACAAAGATTTTAGAGAGTTCCCTTCAGGAACTTGTGATTCCTTTCTTCATCCTACATTCCTGAGATATGTGGTATTATAATCTAGGCTATTGGAAATGGTACGAATCATTAAGTTAAGCGAGGAATAATCAAGAAGCGAGGAATGACCATTATCCTAAAAGCAATCCTAATAAGTAGGAACTAAACATGAGTTATCAGTGAACTATATGATAATTTATGTTAAATCAGATTGATCTTCAAATAAACACATACACCACGTTTTTCTCCCATCAAACGAAAAGCTGCATAGGAAAAGCTTACCTGCATAGGAATTACAGTGTGAAGGAATTGAATGCGATTTTGTTTATGAATGAAAAAGTAGCTTATACTTTATTTTATGAACTAAAAATAACAGATTATGTACAATGTAAATAAAATTGTCTTGTTCTATGGATGTAAATTTGGAAAAAGCTATACTGTGTCACAAAATCTCTCTACAACAACATGACCTATTCAAGTAATCTAAAGGTTTTTAAAATGTAAACCTTTGAAAATCTCTACAGTGTATTTAACCAATGTTTTTTTTCAAATATTAAAAAATTAAGACGCACGAAAAATCTGCCTTTATAGTAATAATATTTTTTATTAAAGAGTCAATTTGCATAGTAATCGTCAGAAAAATAATTTTTTGTTTATTTTGGTTTGCGGTATATATAATTTTTAATTCATTCTTCAATCTATATATTTTTCAAAAATATAATGTCTACAATCACTCATTTTTATTCATTCGCATTGTCCCAATTCAGCACCTGGTAAGTCTGCCAATTCTTCCATTGATATTCCGAGAACTCGACTTTGCTGTAGAAGCTTTTGCAATCAGCTCAGTTTTCAGACGAGTTCTGAATGCCCTGAGAATTGGAATACTTTCGACTAAATTTGGCAAACTGTTGCCAAATTCTAACTCCTCTCTGTGATGGAAAATGTTCATGAGCTACCGTTCTGTGTCTTCCAGTTCAGTAGCTCTTTCTGCCCCTTGTTGAATAAGAGTGTATGTCGCTACCTCTACTTTTGTCTCATTTTGACTTGAAAAAGAGACATGTCTCTAATATATAGAGAGACAGGGTAGTATCAACAGCCTCAAATTCTTAAACGCTTTCACCCCTAAATTCCGAAAGGGATATTGATAATCTTAAGTAATATAATCAGTTCCAGCTGAACTATTGTAATGGATTAGTTAGTGTTAATGTATGGCTGGTGGTGATGACATGACTTACCACCGGCTTACCGGATATTATGGTAATTACGGCTATAGTGCGGCTTCTATCGTGGCGGAACTTGATTAGCTATCAGAGTAGGCTACAGTCCTGACTCCACTCTACTTCCTCTGGAGTACAATAAAACTTATTATATTTTAACACTCAGAATATGTACTTCTGATTATCAAAACCTGTGATCATTTGGATTTAGAGTTTTCTATCAATACTGTAGAACCAAATTTACCAAAGTATAAAAATAAACTTGGACTACACTGAAGTACAAATTGAGAAATTTATGATATAAAAATAACAAGAGCTTGAAAATTAAAACAAATTAATAGTATAAAAATTATACATAACTGTATAATTAAATATTATTTTCTTTTAAATATTTAACAGCTTTGAACTTTGTGTAATTATTTTCAAAATAAATCTGTTGAATACTGTAGTAAATTAATTAGTAGCTTTTATTTAATTAAAATACATTGCTTATTTGTGTATATAATGATAGTAAAATAATATTATTATTTGTATCATAAGGCCTCACAGTATAAGTGATATAAATTATGTGTTTCAGTATTTCTTATAAATGTAACATGTGACTGTTATATTTTTTCGAGATCATTTTTGGTAACTGAATTACTATACTTTTAGGTTATAAAATCATCCCCACGTAAATAACATGTTTTGATTTTGTTATAACTTTCTGTTTTATAACGTTAATTATGAGTAATAATTGAAAAAAAATAAATATAGGCTAAATGTTTTAAAGTCAAAAACCAATTCTGTGTAATTCCCGAAATCTTCCCAATAATAATCACTTAATTCTCCGCCTAGATTAAATTTCGCATTTAAAATTAAACATCACTGGATTCTTTCAAAAATATCTCATTATTATAATATAAGACACGCAAAGCCTTTAGTATCACACTTACATCCAGTTTCATATGTTACACACACAATAAGGCGCGCTTGCGCACATTTCGTCGTCATAGTCTATAACTAACAATCGACTGAACAGGAACATTTCTGACGCTGAAAGAGGGTCTGATGTAAAGACATGTGAGGTATGACCTGAGAGCCAGTTGAGAGTATTACTAACGAAGTGAAATAGTCTATAACTAACAATCGACTGAACAGGAACATTTCTGACGCTGAAAGAGGGTCTGATGTAAAGACATGTGAGGTATGACCTGAGAGCCAGTTGAGAGTATTACTAACGAAGTGAAATAGTCTATAACTAACAATCGACTGAACAGGAACATTTCTGACGCTGAAAGAGGGTCTGATGTAAAGACATGTGAGGTATGACCTGAGAGCCAGTTGAGAGTATTACTAACGAAGTGAAATAGTCTATAACTAACAATCGACTGAACAGGAACATTTCTGACGCTGAAAGAGGGTCTGATGTAAAGACATGTGAGGTATGACCTGAGAGCCAGTTGAGAGTATTACTAACGAAGTGAAATAGTCTATAACTAACAATCGACTGAACAGGAACATTTCTGACGCTGAAAGAGGGTCTGATGTAAAGACATGTGAGGTATGACCTGAGAGCCAGTTGAGAGTATTACTAACGAAGTGAAATAGTCTATAACTAACAATCGACTGAACAGGAACATTTCTGACGCTGAAAGAGGGTCTGATGTAAAGACATGTGAGGTATGTTCTGAGAGCCAGTTTAGAGTATTACTAACGAAGTGAAATAGTCTATAACTAACAATCGACTGAACAGGAACATTTCTGACGCTGAAAGAGGGTCTGATGTAAAGACATGTGAGGTATGACCTGAGAGCCGTTTCAGAGTATTACTAACGAAGTGAAATAGTCTATAACTAACAATCGACTGAACAGGATCATTTCTGACGCTGAAAGAGGGTCTGATGTAAAGACATGTGAGGTATGACCTGAGAGCCAGTTGAGAGTATTACTAACGAAGTGAAATAGTCTATAACTAACAATCGACTGAACAGGAACATTTCTGACGCTGAAAGAGGGTCTGATGTAAAGACATGTGAGGTATGACCTGAGAGCCAGTTGAGAGTATTACTAACGAAGTGAAATAGTCTATAACTAACAATCGACTGAACAGGAACATTTCTGACGCTGAAAGAGGGTCTGATGTAAAGACATGTGAGGTATGACCTGAGAGCCAGTTGAGAGTATTACTAACGAAGTGAAATAGTCTATAACTAACAATCGACTGAACAGGAACATTTCTGACGCTGAAAGAGGGTCTGATGTAAAGACATGTGAGGTATGACCTGAGAGCCAGTTTGAGAGTATTACTAACGAAGTGAAATAGTCTATAACTAACAATCGACTGAACAGGATCATTTCTGACGCTGAAAGAGGGTCTGATGTAAAGACATGTGAGGTATGACCTGAGAGCCAGTTGAGAGTCAATGAGAATGGCGGCTGAGGGCGAGATTGTCGTGTAGCATTATGCAAACTGCCCAAATAGAATGGAGCTAAGCTGGGCTAGGGTTGGAGCAGGGAGGAAGGGTTACCATTGTCGAGCTACAAGAAACTACCACCTCAAAATGTTCATTCGATTTAAATTTAGAGATATTATCCTTCTCCGGACAGTGTGCTTTTAGACTCGGCAATGATAAACATAATGTGCATAGTATTACTCTACAATTTTTAAAAGATATAATATCATGTAAGGAAGAAAAACAGGCATGAATTAATTTTAAACTTGAATATACTATAAAGATTTATAAATATTCTTTGTCAACAACACATATAACTAAATATTCTATATTATAATTTTTCAAGCCTAACTCCGTCAATCTTCTAAATCAATTACACATTTTAAGAATTGGTATTTTTCAATCATCTTCAATATGAGAAATGACTTAATAAAATATGTGGGATGAATAAAGATATCTTGAAGTTAAATTTGAAGTTAAATGATCCCATCATTAACTCGACGAATGATATAGTATGATATATATTTCCAACTTAAGGGGCACTACCTGTTAGGAAACTCTGTTACTTAGCATTTTTTGAAAAAAAAAAAAAAATGATTTAGTTTTGAACTAGCGTAATAATATTCAATTCTTATAGTCAATCATCATAAAATAAACTTTCCTAAAATTCAAAACTCGTATAAGGACTCATACATCATATTAAATTCAATTGTCAGAAAATTGAAACGTGGTACTTGAACGGACAAAATAGGAGCCTATTTTTTCACTCAGCTTCGCATAATATTAATAAAGTAATCAAATACGTCTCACAAACGTTCATATGGTTCCATACAGAACAAAATCATACTTTATGGGACTCGAGGTATTCCAAGTACAAAGAATAGCCAAGTACATTGTTGTCAGACGTATAAATTAAACTGTATCCTGTAAAAATAATAAAAAATGTAATTACAAAAATCCTATAGCAGACATTATAAGAGTTTAATAATGACAATTGGCACACAATAAGGTATTATTTATTTATACTATCAAGACCCTGAAACAATAAATAATATTTGTAATGTTATTAAAAATTAGATTACAACAGACCAGATAAAAATCAACCATATTGTAGACAAAATAATTCTTATATGGTGTATAGATTTTAAAGGTTTTGTATTTTAACAGATTTTAAATAGCTGTACATTTTGGTAAAGCCAACTAGAATTTCAAATTTATGCAAACACTATTTCCTTTATAAATCTATTGTACCTTTATAAAGGGATCTTAATAATTATTTACAATATTAAAAACAACTAAACAAATATTTTATTGGTTACAACGTTACCCGTTTAGTGTAGAACACACGGCTCTACGCGACTGCACTGCGGATCTACAATGGAACGAGTTCTATCTCTGATGTATGCATTGAGATTACATTCAACTCTATTACAATGTGTACCAATTAGTTCCAGATTGGTTTGTCTCCGACAGGTTTATCTGCGCTTTCTGGTTTCATCCACAGGCTTTGCTTCAGCTCTTTTATCTTTGACAAAAGTTAAATTTAGTGTAAATCCGAGATAAAGATAATTTATTTATCAATAAAGATGTCAGATCATATAAATTAGACAATTTTTATCGTTGAAAAACTGTGTATAAAAATTAGGAGGAAAATTAGCCAATGTTACACAGCCTTTTTTATTGCAGTCAGACTTTACTGACGCCTTTTTTATAGTAATCTGGCTGAACGGGCGTTCTTTTGGTTCTTCCGGTTTTTAAGGGGCTGCCGAAGGGAATTTTGATTTTTTTTACGGCTATAGCAACACCCTTCTTGATTTTGACCACCGGAGTTCTAGATTTCTGACCCTCTTTACCGACGGCCTTCTTGATTTTTGTCAGCCCATCTTGAGTTGTTACTGCCTGATGTTTTTTATTTTCCTTCAACAGCATCGACGCCTTTCTTGAAATTTGATTGGCTGTAGAGATAGCATCTTATTTTTTTCTATGCTGTTCCTTGGTTAGCTTATCAATATGAGCTACTTCCTGATTGGTTGTCTTACGGATGTGTCGATGGTGATTTTTGTCTTACACACCGACGACCCTCTTAACCTTCATAGGAAAAAATCACCAGATTTCTTGATTTTGGTTCCATGAAAACATGAATTAATGAAAAAATCTTTTATTTTTTAGAAATAACGTCACATTTAAATCAGTATATACCCAAGTGAAAAATACGCACGTGTATAGTTAACTACATTTTAGGAATCATGTGTGCCATTTTTTTGGTTTTGTTTTTAAGAGAATTTATCTCAGAGTATTGTGTATTAAACGCGGTTTCTAATAATGTTGTATTTTTACCTACTCTTCTAAATTTCTGCGATAATACACAATGAATTGAAATAATGCAAATGTATCACTATTCTGGTTGACTGACTCAGAAATATTTCTTCTGGTTCCTTTGCACATGTTTATTATCAATTGAATGTATCCATTGGTAAGAACATCCTAGATCCAATTGATCTTTCTTAAATTCCTCTTTTAGTCCATTTTTATCTGAACATAATAACCTCTTTGCTCTATCAAATAACGATTGGGCCACTTCATTGACAGATTTTTTTATGGTTTGGCTTACAATTTAAATATTTTCCTGTGTGTGTGTTTTTCCTTCTAAAACCGTAGACTTAAGGACATCTCTATGTCTTAATACACACACATCCAAAAAAAACGTTTTTTGGACTTAAACTTCCATTACGAGGTGGACGGTAGAAGAAATATTATTATTATTAAAAAATCCCTGCAATTTAGTGTCTCCATGACGAAAAACACCAAAGGTATACCATCCACATACCCCCACCAAATTTTCGGTTTGAAGCCAAGGCTTTTTGATCAAATTCCTCCATAAATATACTGGTGAAAATAGGAGACAGTGGAGAACCTATTCCTAAGCCCTAATCATTACGCTAAATTTTACCATCTAACCCAAATAATTGCATTGAGTGCATAAATTCTAACAACCTCATAAATACCAGCACGGAATTTTTAGTCTTTTCACTTAATGTTTGGTCTTCTATGAGACGTGATTCAATGATTTCGAGATCTTCTGGAACTGGTACATTTGTGAATAAAATTCCAACTTCAAAACTCACCAGTTTGTCAGTTTCAGTCAACTTAAGGGATTTTGACTTCTGTAAAAGACCCTATTATTTTTTATTAACGAGTCAGTTTTTTCTACTTTAGACAATTCCCTTTAAGATGAATCACGATAACTGATTATAGGCCGGAAAGGGATGTAGGTATTTGGATTTTAGGAAGTCATACATTTGGAGGATTTTGGATTTTTGAGGAGTTAATTTAGATCTAAATTTATCTGAAAAATATGCTTTGTGTTTTCTTAAGGTTTTGCTATTTTGCGTTCAATTGAATCAGTTGGGTCTTTTTTAACTGCTTATTTGCCAGTATCTAAAGTGTTCGTAATCTTTTCTTTATGCGTTACTGAGTCAAAGAAAACAGTAGCATTACTTTCATCAGCCGGTAAGATGTCCTAATATAACAATTTTATGTAATATAATATATCCTATGAATAAAACGTAGCATTAGTGACAGGACCTAGTGGTCTGCTCCACGTCAAGGGTACAAGGGTAGAGGAAGATCCCTAGGCAGTAATTGATGACAGAGGCCACGCTATCCTGTATCGTGCTCGGCAACTGATATGCCAATTGTGCGGTTTGCAGACGTGACAATCTCCCCTAGGTTCCTTGCATCCTGCCAATATGTGTCTGTGACCCTTGCTAAACCCCCTCAAGTACTGGCAGGTTGGGTAACAAATATCAATATCACTCACTATTTGTTTCTAAATAGTAATATTTACGTCTTAGTTAAAAATAGGTAAAAGTTATGATTTAAAAAATATTTTTATGTTCATTTTGTCTATTAAGCTACATTACACAAGAAAAAAATATATTATTACACTTTTATGAACATTATTTTCACGAAATAACAGATATTTTATAAGTTATTTAATTTCATCGAAATTTTGAATATTCTGTCATAGCAAATGCTTGCAAACTTCTTTATAGATTTGTATAGCTATATATAACCTTTATTTAGAAACGTATTTACTATAAACGCTCCTTTTTTCATAAATGCTAATCTTTATGAAACATGTTTATTTATATTCAATGTTTATGGAAAAAGGTGACATGTTAAACGGTTTTGATAATCAGCTGACTGGACTTGGATTGGTGATTTGATTTGGTAAAGTAAGATTGAACAAACATTTTTGTGCTGCTTCTTGTGTGATTATTAGTTATATCTTTACCAAATATTAGTTATCTCTTTAGCAGAGTAGAGAAAAGTAGGGCAAAACATTGCACTTCGAAACAACTTGAATATAGACGCCGTAATAATTAAATTTATGAATATCTTAAAAACTAATTTTATTTTATTTATTTTATATAGACAATAGTACAATATTATGTTATTTCCTTTAAACATTTTACAATGTAATTTGATACGTCAAATACAAGAAGACAAACAGCATTTTTGAGATCATTAGGTTAATTATCAATAAGATCTTACAATTCATAGAAATATATAGGCTATAGTATAAAAATAGTAATCAGTTGCCTAGCTAATTTCGGAAAAATTATAGTCCTTGTACTCTGCCAGATATTACAATGGGGCATGAACAAAATACTTGAACCCCTACACTGCAAACAGGATTAATTTATAAAATACATAAAAAGAAAACATATTAATGCTTATATAAAGTAATTATTTTTGTTTCAGGTAAGCTGTTCCTACGTGCGTACAAACATGTAAGTTACGCTTAAATTAACATGTTAGGTCACTTCTTTCTTCAAGGTAATATAATGGGCCTATATTAAAAATGTCGTTACATCTAGATTTCAGAGAGAGTGTTTGTCTATTAATATGCCATTACGTTACTACTGGCTTTTTATTGTATTAGTGCCATTTTCTCCAGATTGATAATTATTTTTACTTACCTTGTATTTGATTATATAATTTACTAGTATTTTAAACATATAAATATTCCGTCATTACTACAATCTAACTTATATTAATACAAAGGCAATAGTCCCATAATAAACAACAGCCACTTTTTCAATACTCAACAACAACAAACAAAAAATGTGAATAAAACTTTTGGAATGATCTTAAAAATAAATTTCCAAAAATGATTTTAGAATCTCATGCAGAAAAAAAGGCATATTATAAAGTGCCAGTAGGTAATTACCGGTAATGTTTTCCCAGATTTTTGAATTTTTATTTTAATAACCAATTGAAAATTAAACATTCGGAGAATTATATCCTGTTCATATTTACATTCTCACAGCCGGCAAGCTCATGTCTGTTAAACCCACTACCTCGTACAGTCGGTATGAAATCAAGCCGATTAAAAAAAATCTCCATATAAATTGGACGGCCACCGTAATGACAAATTTGATCTCTTTGTCATTACTCAAATAGATCATATTCTAACAAAAACAATTCCTATTTGCTTTAAATTTGCAATTTTTATAGCATATAACTTAAAAGAAAAGTTGGTTTTAAAATCAAATCGATAATCACTTTCTGAAAATCTCTCCAAAATGTACCTAACCCAAGTGCAATGGAATTTCCTAATATAAGTATATAATTCTATACCGGGTGTCTTAAAAATACTATCCCCCCTTTTAACCTTTATATAAATAAAGACGAAGCAATTTACCTTGGGGGACGTTTATATGACTCACTGAAAAGTTGTTTTATGAATGTAAATTTTTGACTCTCCCCAACTAGGCTAAGTCAAAACTTTTAAATAGGAACCCCTAGCAAGTGACACCTCATTTTATAGGTAATATAAAAAAAGAAAACTTTGCATCAACTAGAGGTCTCTAGCATTTATATCGCTTTATAAAACCCTCACAATTTGTTGCATTTAATGTTATTGTAAAGCAGATACAACTCTCACTCATTTATGTGTTTGTAAAATTACGACCACCAAATCGTAAACCATGGTCTTAGCAACACAATTCACATTACTTCAAAGTGGCCACTAACAAATATGTATATATTTTTCAATTTCTCATTTAAATTTAAAGTTAGACACTTGCTTAAGGCTCAGTAAGTACTAAACAAATGCCACCAAAGTTTGCATAGACATCCATGTTACATCATACTGGCCAATTATAAACACAATGTGCTCTCTGCACAGATATTCATTTCTTAATGTGACATCATATTGAACCACTTGGAAACAAGTTTAGCGTACAAATCAGAGACTGTGACCCAGTTGGCCTTTAAAACTAGGCATCAATTGACTCGGAAATGCCTCGAGACATTAGGGCTGTCCTCCAATAACCATCACAAATGCAGCAATGCCTAGCATGGCAATACTATGGGATAATGGGCCTCCATGGTTATGTAGGCAATAAATAAGTGGCCGATTCAATCCATTGGAAGATTGTTTTAAAATTACTTTAACTTAGATTTTTTTTCGTATATCAAAATGGTGTATGTTTTTTAGTATAAACATTTTTAGTAATACTATAACACCTGTGTATAGTATTCGAGCTAGTTATCACTTTGGTACACACTTTAGTTTTTTTATGTTATGTCATTTCCATTTCATTGATTAATTTAATATATTTAAAATCTGTTAAATTCTTGAAAATTTCTAAAGGTAAGAAAGAATATAAATAGTATGTGCATTTGATCCTGTTAACTTTAATTGAACCTATTGACGTTGTTAGTAGTATGCATACTGCTGATAAATTGATGGAGAAACATTAGAGTACTAAAAGAACAATAAGCAGACTAATTTTTAAATAAAATCATTCCATATATAACCTGTAACATAAATCTGCGGTAAGAAGCTGAGCCTAGACAACAACATGGTAGGGCAGACCAAATTTTAATTTTAAGATGTGTTTGAAGAAAATCGCCTAAAATGAAATCTCTGATATTTGGCGGACTATAGTAACAGCCTTCTTGATTTTGACCTACTGTGTACTATATTTTTGACCATCTTTACAGACGGCCTCTTTGATCTTTGTCAGGCTCTAATGTTTGGATGGCCATCTTGAATTTTTGCCAAATTTCACTACCACCTTTCTTTATTTTTTTTCTTTTTGAGTTTTGTTCGGTTGAGGGCATAAGATTATTATTTTTATAATGGTCCAAGATTTGCTTATCGCCATAGACAATATAACGTACGGATTATTAGTTGTAGTATTATTTTACAATAACCATTCATTTGTTTATCTTTTAAATGTTAAAACATATTATAAGACGGAATATCCATCACTATTTACTCATAGTAAACCACACACCACAGAGACTGGTTTTTTCATCAATATAGTTATGTTGAACAAGATCTCGTTACTAGTTACTCATAGTGAATCACACACCACAGAGACTGGTTTTTGTATCAATATAGTTAGCTTGAATAAGACCTCATCACTAGTTACTCATAGTAAACCACAAACCACAGAGACTGTGTAGCACTTCAATATGGTTTGTGTTCTCACACACAGTGTGGGATACCATGTATGTATTTAGTGGGATAGACCTAGAATACACGCATATTGCTAATTATGAATATTTTGTGTTATAAGGCATACCAAAAAGTGTAGGATGTCTATAAAACTATTTCTTTACACAATGATGATTTTAATTACACTTTTCATTTGGTGGTTTTGACATGAGAGTAAACTGTGGTTTCAATATTTAAAAAGCAGGGTATTAAATGATTTAAAATGAAATCTTTAGTAAAATAAGTAGTTCAGGATGTTACTATCAGAATTGTTATTTTATGATACCTTTATTTGGTAGTTAGTCCCACCATCAGGAAAGCAATTTTTATATTCTCGGATGCGGTAATTCAAAACGAAAAAGTAATTTTTCGATACAGTGATACGATAGTTACAATCTGAAATGTCATTTGCCGTTACCTGGAATGTGTAAGTTACAATAGGAAAGGACATTTGCCGATACTCGAATGCTGCAGTCACAATCGGATGTATCATTTACACTACTCTGAGGCGATATTAACTAAAACAAAACTTATTTTGTATTCAGATGTTATAGTCACAATTGAAAAATTAATTTTTCGATATCCAGATACAATAGCTTTTATGGTAAAAATCACTCTATGTAGAACAGATCATATTCTTCTTTCTACTTTATAAATTGAGTGCCTTTTTATTTTATTTTTAGAGCTAGTAAGCAGGTTGACTGTTGGTTCATGTAATCAGATCACTAAACTAATTTTTTTTTAGTAAATTCAAATACAAAGGTACAATAGGGAACTAGTATTGAATAAAAAATTTATGAGATTAAGTTAATTATACACTTTCATCTTTACATTTTTATTCATATTATAGAAGCTCTCAAAGGTTTTTTTTACATTTTTCGCGAACTTAAAGTACATTAAATTATTATTTAAACTTTTTAACAGATTTTCCTAGGTATCCTCATGTATAGCATTAATTGTTCATGTTTATCATACATAAAGATATAATTCAAATATATAAACACGTCTATGGACTTAACAAATCAATACCGTAACTGCTTTAACATAATTTCTATAAATATAAATAGATAAAATAATAAACAAATGATGACTCGATATTTCCAGCAGGGGTTTAGTAACCTGTGTTCATAGTTTAGTTTATAATAATTAGTCTTTTGCGTTATTTAGTGCATGTTTTACAGACAGGGTGCAAGGAGTTAAGTTCTTTACCTGAAGAAGAGGTCAGATTGCAGATCTCGAAACGTAGTGTTATCGATTTGACTATACACAACGTTAGAAAATACAAGTATCCAACAAAATCTGTCACGTCTAGATATACTATGTTACCACTATTTCGATGTGGCATTTAAGGAAGCATTTTATGACTGTAATGAATGTCATTGTAAACAACTTGAGAATTTTAGTAAAACTTTCTTCTAGGTGCTCTAAAAATTTAATTTAGATCCATATCGGGTATTAAACTAAAACATTTTTTAATTAAAACGGTTCATATCTTTAAATGTTTGTATTGAATCATAACCCTAATTATTATTTAAATTCCATTACTGGTTTGAATCAGTTTTACAACAATAATAGTGTACATGTAATGTAAAACTCATGTAAAAATAAATTAGAAAAATAACAAGAAACTAATGCGTATTGCTATTATTCATGGCTTACATAAGCCAAAGAAGAAATCCACAAGAAACTTAAGTAAGCCTGGTTATAATAAGGAATCTATTAAAGACAGATCAGAAATGTATATATTAAAAAAGATTTAAGAAAGCAAAAGATAACTAAAAACAGCTTTTTTAAAACTATGGTCCCAAAAATGATATTATAGTAGAGGATATAGAGCATAAGAAAAATTTAGTTCAAAATGAAAATCGGATGTAGCCTGGACTAACGTTGTAACATGAAAAGAGTTTCTTAGGAGACAAGAGTATGTAGGAAAATAAAACAATAATGTGCATGCAAAACCATTTGTTAATAGTTTTATAATAGAATTGGTTCTTAAAAACCCACATGTTTTGTTTTCATTACAAACTAGATTCAAAAAAGGGGAATGAATTAAAATGAAGTGTTTAGAATTTAGTAGGTAGGACTCCACTGTCACATCCCCAAAGGCAGTTTAGGTGTAGTCTAGGGTTGATGTGACAGTTAAGGGACAGTAGTGGTTGTAATACAAGCCTTCCACAGGGCTATAACAGATAACAGTATGACAATCTCGTGACCCATTGTTTGTTTGTGACAATCTGGTCACGATCTGATCCCTCTCTCCGCACAACTGCCAAATTAATGCCTAAGGTACACAATAAAGTACGAATAACATCGGATTGCCTTGTTTGTTATAATATGGTTATGCGATTCTAAAAATATACGAGAACACTATAGTACAATTTAGTACCTTTTATTGCAAATTATACAGGGTACAACAAAACCCTCTACATCAAAGCTAGCATATTGTTCCGTTGATGAACTAAATTTGAAACTAAATGAAAGAACTCTCATTTTGCACGTTTACTTTTTATTGCAGTCTGAAATCAAGATAAAAAATAATATATTGACATATAAATCATACCAGTTTTTCAGTAAATGATACAGATATTTACCTTTATAACTTTCGACGTGTTTAATGCACGGTTAATGATACCGTAAACATGTTAACAATGAAACTTTTGGCGTGCATTACAACAGGGAAAAGCTATGTCTGTATTTTTTTTGGCCAATTGTCATGTTTTATTGGTAAAATGTTTACATTTGGATTTAGCAGATTTCTTTAAACCGATCTTGTTATTTTTTACGGTATTGAGATTTAAAAGTTCTCCAGTCCACCATTTTGATACGGTATATGATAATATAATATATACTTTTTTACTTTTCAGACAGCTAGAAAATTAACTTTAAATCAATTAATCGTTTGATTAATCAAATCAAATCATTTAAAACAATAAATCATTACTGTTTTATAAATAATAATCGTAAACTAAAAGCTCATACAGACAGATACAGTTTTTCAACTAAAAAGAAAAAATAGTTCATTGTTTGCATCCTAAATATTGTTTAGAGAAAGATAATTTACAAGCTATGTATAAATACGTTAACTATACGTATATATTTATAAATTAAGTTTTATTCATGTTATAACTAAACTCCGTAACTAAAACTTTCAACTTGTAAAAGAAGTAATAAGATACTGACCAAGCACTTAATACTTAATAGTTGCTCAAATGCTTAAAAGGATATATTTAATTAGATTTTAAATTTAATTATTTGGTTCTTTTCTTACTCCGTGCTTTGCAGAGGTTCCAGAAAAGGTTGACATGACATGTGGTGTTTCTAACAAGATTACTATGTTAATATTCGTTCATGACAATAAATTTAAACAAATTAAAAATAGTTGTGCTCTACTAAATAGTGTTTACCTTGAACGGAAGATAAAATTTAACAGGCTCTTTCGTTTACAATATTTTAATAGATATTATCATATTAAGGGCTGGGATGAATCTAATAAATCAGATATCATTATAATCGGTAAAATCATACTTAAGTTATAAATGGTGAAACTAATCTGACTTTGTTTCATGTATTCAGATTAAGGTTTTTACTTGTCTCCAATCCAGTAGCTAAAAAAAAAATCCCGTACAGTTTTTCCTAAAATATTAATCGTGTATAACAAGAATAAATAGGTAACTCGTATCTTTTGTATTACATCGACCACTACTCTAACAGTGTGTATGGGAATTAATGGAAGTACGAGGAGATATTCTCACCCCACACCACTTATACACCATGGAGTATAGTGCACCGCATTTAGCCCTCCACTTGATTAGAACTACTCTCTTGGGGATAGACCAGTGTGGATTGCTAACATTAGTAATTATACGGCATGCTTAGCAAGGTTATGTACTCACTAACATACTTATACTCCATGGAGTATTGTGCACCGCATTCAGCCCTCCACTTCATTAGAACTACTCTCCTGGGGACAGACCAGTGTGGATTGCTAACATTAGTAACTATACGGCATGCTTAGCAAGGTTATGTACTCACTAACATACTTTTACTCCATGGGGTATTGTGCACCGCATTCAGCCCTCCACTTGATTAGAACTACTCTCTTGGGGACAGACCAGTGTGGATTGCTAACATTAGTAACTATACGGCATGCTTAGCAAGGTTTTGTACTCACTAACATACTTATACTCCATGGAGTATTGTGCACCGCACTCAGCCCTCTACTTGATTAGAACTCCTCTCCTGGGGATAGACCAGTGTGGATTGCTAACATTAGTGAACTAACGGTATGCTAGGCAAGGTTATGTACTCACTAGCATACTTATACTCCATGGGGTATTGTGCACCGCACTCAGCCCTCCACTTGATTAGAACTACTCTCTTGGGGACAGACCAGTGTGGATTGCTAACATTAGTAACTATACGGCATGCTTAGCAAGGTTATGTACTCACTAGCATACTTATACTCCATGGGGTATTGTACGCCGCACTCAGCCCTCCACTTGATTAGAATGCCTCTTCTGGGGATAGACCAGTGTGGATTGGTAACATTAGTGAACTAACGGTATGCTTAGGCAAGGTTATGTACTCACTAGCATACTTATACTCCATGGGGTATTGTGCACCGCATTCAGCCCTCCACTTGATTAGAACTACTCTCTTGGGGACAGACCAGTGTGGATTGCTAACATTAGTAACTATACGGCATGCTTAGCAAGGTTATGTACTCACTAGCATACTTATACTCCATGGGGTATTGTACGCCGCACTCAGCCCTCCACTTGATTAGAATGCCTCTTCTGGGGATAGACCAGTGTGGATTGGTAACATTAGTGAACTAACGGTATGCTTAGGCAAGGTTATGTACTCACTAACATACTTTTACTCCATGGGGTATTGTGCACCGCATTCAGCCCTCCACTTGATTAGAACTACTCTCTTGGGGACAGACCAGTGTGGATTGCTAACATTAGTAACTATACGGCATGCTTAGCAAGGTTATGTACTCACTAGCATACTTATACTCCATGGGGTATTGTACGCCGCACTCAGCCCTCCACTTGATTAGAATGCCTCTTCTGGGGATAGACCAGTGTGGATTGCTAACATTAGTGAACTAACGGTATGCTTAGGCAAGGTTATGTACTCACTAGCATACTTATACTCCATGGGGTATTGTACACCGCACTCAGCCCTCCACTTGATTAGAACTCCTCTCCTGGGGATAGACCAGTGTAGATTGGTAACATTAGTGAACTAACGGCATGATTGGCAAGGTTATGTACTCACTAGCATACTTATACTCCATGAGGTATTGTACACCGCACTCAGCCCTCCACTTGATTAGAACTCCTCTCCTGGGGATAGACCAGTGTAGATTGGTAACATTAGTGAACTAACGGCATGCTTAGGCAAGGTTATGTACTCACTAGCATACTTATACTCCATGAGGTATTGTACACCGCACTCAGCCCTCCACTTGATTAGAACTCCTCTCCTGGGGATAGACCAGTGTAGATTGGTAACATTAGTGAACTAACGGCATGATTGGCAAGGTTATGTACTCACTAGCATACTTATACTCCATGAGGTATTGTACACCGCACTCAGCCCTCCACTTGATTAGAACTCCTCTCCTGGGGATAGACCAGTGTAGATTGGTAACATTAGTGAACTAACAGCATGATTGGCAAGGTTATGTACTCACTAGCATACTTATACTCCATGAGGTATTGTACACCGCACTCAGCACTCCACTTGATTGGAACCCCTCTCCAAGGGATAGACCAGTGTAGATTGGTAACATTAGTGAACTAACGGCATGCCTAGACAAGGCGATATAGTCAGTAGCATACTTATACTCCATGAGGTATTGTGTACCGCATTCAGCACTCCACTTGATTGGAACCCCTCTCCAAGGGATAGACCAGTGTAGATTGGTAACATTAGTGAACTAACGGCATGCCTAGACAAGGCGATATAGTCAGTAGCATACTTATACTCCACGGGGTATTGTGCACCGCATTCAGCCCTCCACTTGATTAGAACCCCTCTCCTAGGGATAGACCAGTGTGGATTGGTAACATTAGTGAACTAACGGCATTCCTTGGCAAGGTTATGTACTCACTAACATACTTATTCTCCATGCGGTATTGTACACCGCACTCAGCACTCCACTTGATTGGAACCCCTCTCCAAGGGATAGACCAGTGTAGATTGGTAACATTAGTGAACTAACGGCATGCCTAGACAAGGCGATATAGTCAGTAGCATACTTATACTCCACGGGGTATTGTGCACCGCATTCAGCACTCCACTTGATTGGAACCCCTCTCCAAGGGATAGACCAGTGTAGATTGGTAACATTAGTGAACTAACGGCATGCCTAGACAAGGCGATATAGTCAGTAGCATACTTATACTCCACGGGGTATTGTGCACCGCACTCAGCCCTCCACTTGATTAGAACTTCTCTCCTGTGGATAGACCAGTGTAGATTGGTAACATTAGTGAACTAACGGCATTCCTTGGCAAGGTTATGTACTCACTAACATACTTTTACTCCATGGGGTATTGTGTACCGCATTCAGCACTCCACTTGATTAGAACTACTTTCTTGGGGACAGACCAGTGTGGATTGCTAACATTAGTAACTATACGGCATGCTTAGCAAGGTTATGTACTCACTAACATACTTTTACTCCATGGGGTATTGTGCACCGCATTCAGCCCTCCACTTGATTAGAACTACTCTCTTGGGGACAGACCAGTGTGGATTGCTAACATTAGTAACTATACGGCATGCTTAGCAAGGTTTTGTACTCACTAACATAATTATACTCCATGGGGTATTGTACACCGCATTCAGCCCTCCACTTGATTGGAACTCCTCTCCAGGGGATAGACCAGTGTAGATTGGTAACATTAGTGAACTAACGGCATGTTTAGGCAAGGTTATTTACTCACTAGCATACTTATACTCCATGGGGTATTGTACACCGCACTCAGCCCTCCACTTGATTAGAACTCCTCTCCTGTGGATAGACCAGTGTAGATTGGTAACATTAGTGAACTAACGGCATGTTTAGGCAAGGTTATTTACTCACTAGCATACTTATACTCCATGCGGTATTGTGCACCGCATTCAGCCCTCCACTTGATTGGAACTCCTCTCCTGGGGATAGACCAGTGTAGATTGGTAACATTAGTGAACTAACGGCATGTTTAGGCAAGGTTATTTACTCACTAGCATACTTATACTCCATGGGGTATTGTACACCGCACTCAGCCCTCCACTTGATTAGAACTCCTCTCCTGTGGATAGACCAGTGTAGATTGGTAACATTAGTGAACTAACGGCATTCCTTGGCAAGGTTATGTACTCACTAACATACTTATTCTCCATGCGGTATTGTACACCGCACTCAGCCCTCCACTTGATTAGAACTCCTCTCCTGGGGATAGACCAGTGTAGATTGGTAACATTAGTGAACTAACGGCATTCCTTGGCAAGGTTATGTACTCACTAACATACTTATTCTCTATGTGGTATTGTACACCGCACTCAGCCCTCCACTTGATTAGAACTCCTCTCCTGGGGATAGACCGGCGTGGATTGCTAACATTAGTGAACCAACGGCATGCTTAGGCAAGGTTATGTACTCACTAGCATACTTATACTCCATGAGGTATTGTGTACCGCATTCAGCACTCCACTTGATTGGAACCCCTCTCCAAGGGATAGACCAGTGTAGATTGGTAACATTAGTGAACTAACGGCATGCCTAGACAAGGCGATATAGTCAGTAGCATACTTATACTCCACGGGGTATTGTGCACCGCATTCAGCCCTCCACTTGATTAGAACCCCTCTCCTAGGGATAGACCAGTGTGGATTGGTAACATTAGTGAACTAACGGCATTCCTTGGCAAGGTTATGTACTCACTAACATACTTATTCTCCATGCGGTATTGTACACCGCACTCAGCACTCCACTTGATTGGAACCCCTCTCCAAGGGATAGACCAGTGTAGATTGGTAACATTAGTGAACTAACGGCATGCCTAGCCAAGGCGATATAGTCAGTAGCATACTTATACTCCACGGGGTATTGTGCACCGCATTCAGCACTCCACTTGATTGGAACCCCTCTCCAAGGGATAGACCAGTGTAGATTGGTAACATTAGTGAACTAACGGCATGCCTAGACAAGGCGATATAGTCAGTAGCATACTTATACTCCACGGGGTATTGTGCACCGCACTCAGCCCTCCACTTGATTAGAACTCCTCTCCTGTGGATAGACCAGTGTAGATTGGTAACATTAGTGAACTAACGGCATTCCTTGGCAAGGTTATGTACTCACTAACATACTTATTCTCCATGCGGTATTGTACACCGCACTCAGCCCTCCACTTGATTAGAACTCCTCTCCTGGGGATAGACCAGTGTAGATTGGTAACATTAGTGAACTAACGGCATTCCTTGGCAAGGTTATGTACTCACTAACATACTTATTCTCTATGTGGTATTGTACACCGCACTCAGCCCTCCACTTGATTAGAACTCCTCTCCTGGGGATAGACCGGCGTGGATTGCTAACATTAGTGAACTAACGGCATGCTTAGGCAAGGTTATGTACTCACTAGCATACTTATACTCCATGAGGTATTGTGTACCGCATTCAGCACTCCACGTGATTGGAACCCCTCTCCAAGGGATAGACCAGTGTAGATTGGTAACATTAGTGAACTAACGGCATGCCTAGACAAGGCGATATAGTCAGTAGCATACTTATACTCCACGGGGTATTGTGCACCGCATTCAGCCCTCCACTTGATTAGAACCCCTCTCCTAGGGATAGACCAGTGTGGATTGGTAACATTAGTGAACTAACGGCATGCCTAGACAAGGCGATATAGTCAGTAGCATACTTATACTCCACGGGGTATTGTGCACCGCATTCAGCCCTCCACTTGATTAGAACCCCTCTCCTAGGGATAGACCAGTGTGGATTGGTAACATTAGTGAACTAACGGCATGCCTAGACAAGGCGATATAGTCAGTAGCATACTTATACTCCACGGGGTATTGTGCACCGCATTCAGCCCTCCACTTGATTAGAACCCCTCTCCTAGGGATAGACCAGTGTGGATTGGTAACATTAGTGAACTAACGGTATGCTTAGGCAAGGCGATATAGTCAGTAGCATACTTATACTCCACGGGGTATTGTGCACCGCATTCAGCCCTCCACTTGATTAGAACCCCTCTCCTAGGGATAGACCAGTGTGGATTGGTAACATTAGTGAACTAACGGGTATGCTTAGGCAAGGCGATATAGTCAGTAGCATACTTATACTCCACGGGGTATTGTGCACCGCATTCAGCCCTCCACTTGATTAGAACCCCTCTCCTAGGGATAGACCAGTGTGGATTGGTAACATTAGTGAACTAACGGCATGCCTAGACAAGGCGATATAGTCAGTAGCATACTTATACTCCACGGGGTATTGTGCACCGCATTCAGCCCTCCACTTGATTAGAACCCCTCTCCTAGGGATAGACCAGTGTGGATTGGTAACATTAGTGAACTAACGGGTATGCTTAGGCAAGGCGATATAGTCAGTAGCATACTTATACTCCACGGGGTATTGTGCACCGCATTCAGCCCTCCACTTGATTAGAACCCCTCTCCTAGGGATAGACCAGTGTGGATTGGTAACATTAGTGAACTAACGGCATGCCTAGACAAGGCGATATAGTCAGTAGCATACTTATACTCCACGGGGTATTGTGCACCGCATTCAGCCCTCCACTTGATTAGAACCCCTCTCCTAGGGATAGACCAGTGTGGATTGGTAACATTAGTGAACTAACGGGTATGCTTAGGCAAGGCGATATAGTCAGTAGCATACTTATACTCCACGGGGTATTGTGCACCGCATTCAGCCCTCCACTTGATTAGAACCCCTCTCCTAGGGATAGACCAGTGTGGATTGGTAACATTAGTGAACTAACGGCATGCTTATGCAAGGTTATGTACTCACTAGCATACTTATACTCCATGCGGTATTGTGGACCGCATTCAGCCCTCTGCTTGATTAGAACTCCTCTCCTGGGGATAGACCAGTGTGGATTGCTAACATTAGTGAACTAACGGCATGCTTATGCAAGGTTATGTACTCACTAGCATACTTATACTCCATGCGGTATTGTGTACCGCATTCAGCCCTCCACTTGATTAGAACTCCTCTCCTGGGGTTTGACCAGTGTGGATTGCTAACATTAGTGAACTAACGGCATGCTTAGGCAAGGTTATGTACTCACTAGCATACTTATACTCCATGAGGTATTGTGTACCGTATTCAGCCCTCTACTTGATTGGAACCCCTCTCTAAGGGATAGACCAGTGTAGATTGGTAACATTAGTGAACTAACGGCATGCCTAGACAAGGCGATATAGTCAGTAGCATACTTATACTCCACGGGGTATTGTGCACCGCATTCAGCCCTCCACTTGATTAGAACTCCTCTCCTGGGGATAGACCAGTGTAGATTGGTAACATTAGTGAACTAACGGCATGCCTAGACAAGGCGATATAGTCAGTAGCATACTTATACTCCATGGGGTATTGTGTACCGCATTCAACCCTCCACTTGATTAGAACTCCTCTACTGGGGATATACCAGTGTAGATTGGTAACATTAGTGAACTAACGGCATGCCTAGACAAGGCGATATAGTCAGTAGCATACTTATACTCCATGGGGTATTGTGTACCGCATTCAACCCTCCACTTGATTAGAACTCCTCTCCTGGGGATAGACCAGTGTAGATTGGTAACATTAGTGAACTAACGGGTATGCTTAGGCAAGGCGATATAGTCAGTAGCATACTTATACTCCATGGGGTATTGTGTACCGCATTCAACCCTCCACTTGATTAGAACTCCTCTCCTGGGGATAGACCAGTGTAGATTGGTAACATTAGTGAACTAACGGGTATGCTTAGGCAAGGATATATAGTCAGTAGCATACTTATACTCCATGGGGTATTGTGTACCGCATTCAACCCTCCACTTGATTAGAACTCCTCTCCTGGGGATAGACCAGTGTAGATTGGTAACATTAGTGAACTAACGGGTATGCTTAGGCAAGGCGATATAGCAACACTGAGGTAGTAACAATGTTTAAGTTTCTGTTATGTATTACAATGCTATTGTAATGTGTTTAAAATAATCAAAAGTCTCTTTGAAATAAATTCGTTGAAATCCGAGACGGGTTTATAATAATAAAAACTGCCCAGAATATTTAAGAATTTAAGAAAATAATGAAAATATTTACGACACGTAATCCAATGTGAACTAAAACATCACAACTGTTGTCACTTTCCGCTAAAGTTGGTCAATGAGACTAGAATACTTTTTACATTTTAATTTTGTAAAATATTAAGTACATCAGTAGTGGAATTTAGGTAAATTATAGCCTTAAACCTAATGCAATATTGCTCTAATGTAGAATAATAATAAGTAATGGATTGGAAATGGTTTTTAACTATCGTAAATAATGTTATAAAACATATATTGAACAAAGTTGTAAAAATTTACACATAGGGTAATAAAGAAAATTGTTCACTTCCTTGACATTGTGATATGGCATTTTACATTGGCGTATAGAAAATAGCGGAATTAACACTAACATGCCATACTTAGCTATTCTTTCCCATAACTGTAAATATGTCGAAACATATCATATACGATTATTGTTAAATGTTAGATAATTTTTGAAACGATTTCGACCTTACATATGTAGTAGATGATTTTTACCGTGGTATATTTTATTTGTTTTATTCATATTATTCATATGTATTCATATTTATTAATATTTATTCATACCATTAATATTATTCATATTTATTTATTATATTTATATTTTATTTTATTATATTTTATTCATCGGGGCAATAAGGAAAACTAAACTATTGAACTTGAAATATGTAAGACCGAAAAAATTGCAAAGCTGAAATAAACCCTTTTTGACCAAAGTAGGTTTTAGTTTCTTGTAGTAACCCAAATGTTAAAATCAGCAATCGAGATCTCTTTACATTATTAATCAATAGTAAAAAGAAAAGGTCAAGTTTGCATTGATATGTATCGTACTGCAGTATGGATCTAGAAGTTATGTTAAAATTATTAGATTTAATGTTTTGATTTTTTTTATTCTTAATGCTTTGATTTATGTTAATTTTGAAAATGTTAAGGTCAATATAAGATGGAATTTTACAGTCAGGAGTTAACGGTAAAGTCTTAGTTTTAGTTGTCATTACTTGTATCACTAGATTATCAACATAAAATATGGCACCGCCCTATATGAACGATGGTTTGCAGTCAACAACTTATGGATCATTTATTTATGTGATTTATGGTAAATTTACTTAAAAAAGTATGTACTGGAATATTTTAATTCATAGGTGAATTGCCGGAAAATAATCTTGACTTCCATTCATACTTAATACTTGCATTATTTATTTATTTTAGCTACTGTAGTTACCCAAAACTAATTAATCAAATGAAGTCTTAATTGCCATTCATCTATACTAATCTTATCAGCTTAAGACTAAGACTATTGTTATCTCGGTCTTAAGATTACTTTGACGGAGAGCTGGTAGTCTGGATTTGAGCGCTAAAAGCGACATAATTGGCAGAACGGCTCAGTTTGGATTTCTCTACAACAGAATCGCTTTTAATTTGACACTCCGCCAGACAACCTTTCAAGTTGACACTGAACCATTATCTTCCCGCCTCTTCCTCAACTTGTCATAGAGAAGCTTTCCGTTTGTCCCGGCTTCACGAGAGCTTCAGTGGTACTTGAAGAGATATCGACTTAAAACCAAACGCCACAACAATACTTGTGCAATACTTTATTTCAAGCATTTTCAATTCCATATCATCCGCGTTTTCAGTTTTTCTCAAATTACTGTGAGCCAACAGTGTTTGAAAAAGCAAACTCTTTACGAGTTTAAAACTCTATATTTAACCACATATAAGTAAATCAAGAAACATAGTGCTGTTTCCTTATCTGCGACCACAATTAAAATAAATTGTCACTCGAATTAATATGGTAAATGAATTTGGCTTTGCTTCTAACTCGGTAACTCGAAATTTCAGGATGACAGGGATGAGTGCCTCTTTATGTTAAATTTTCATTTAGGCCTAGAAAAGGTTCTAATTTAGAATTCATGGATTACTTGAGTTTACAGATTGTTCTATATCTAACCCTTGTGAACTACAATGAGACTGAGTTTTGATAAACCTGATGAACGGGTCAAAGAAAACCGAAGAATTGTGAACTCTAAATCCCAGATTTCAGCGTTTCTGGATGACCTTTTGCCGATAAGTGAAAATTTGACCGATAACGCTCTACGTAGAAAATAAGAACCTCTGAGCCTGATTCAGTGATAATTCTATAATTTAGAGATGAGAAATTTCTGTGAGGTGTGACAATAACTTACTTAGATGTGAATGTTTGGAACATTATCCATCTGAGAATGTGTAATAATTGATGTTGAAGAACACGACTATGTTTTGAACTGACATAAATAGATACAGGAATGCTTTCAAATGTCTCCAGTATATTCAACGGTGGGAGATGAAGCTCATCCTTGATGAACAGTGAGACTGGCTGGATTCTAGATAATACCTTTAAATTGCCATAAATGATGTAATAAATGCATCTAATGCATAACTACGTTATGTCACCAAGTTGTTCCTTTACTGAAAAAATTGTGGATTGCTGCCATTATTTTATTTTCTACCAAACACGTACAAGTTTCTCAAAAAACTAAACTATTTTATTCAGTTATAACAAGTAAAGAACAAATATACATCTAAGATGAAAATAATCTTGCCTTTAAGGCAAGTCTGATTTTAGGTTCCATATTACATATGATACTATACCTACAGCATGTTTCGAAAACACAGTTTCTGGGCTATATACCATGCATTTTGATAATTATAGTACATAACAAGAACCTAAATCTGTCAATTGTTTATTATATTAATTCCAAATACATGACTACCAGTAAAATCCAGTAATAAGCAATCATAATAAAAAAAAACACTGGTTTACTCACAGTAAAGGCCAGGAAACCCTTTAGGAAAGATCTGTCGGATCCTTAAATTACGAAAAAAATGTAAAGAAATGTCATTACGAGGAAAGCGTATGAATGTCCTAAATCTTAAGTAAAACTAAAATGTTCGTAAGCACTATAGCATTTGAAGCATTTCTTTTTTGTACCTCATATGACCTTCAAACATATGCATAATAAAGATACAAGTTTCTATAGTATTAAATTAACTGCATAAAGAAAATTAGTTTCGAAATCGATCGGCCAGTATGTAATTGTTTTCATTAAGGGTACACATGTGTTTAAGATTACCAAGCTAACTGAGGCCCGTCGCCGGCTGGACACATTGGCATTAAAAGCAATTATCATCCCCTAGGGGAATACACCCCTTATTAAAATTTACTGTCTCCCTTTCCCATAACAGAACTTTGTTAAAGTGTCAATCTTGTGTAGTTTAATCATCAGTATTCCCCTTTCTTCATTAAAATTTACAGATAATCTAATAAAGAACATTTTTACTCAGAGTGTGAGTCATCGCTCTGTACAGGTATATGGGCACATTCTTGCACCACAACGACTTGCCAGTTTTTCATGGAAAAACTATTTTTCACTCAAAATCTGTTGTTAGTATATGAAAATACAAAATCGAAACAAGATATCTAATTAATTCCAGAACTAAATAGAATCTGTTATTTTTACGATAGAAGCATATTTACCTTGAATAACACCTTTAAATTATACCAAATTTTTGTACATATTATTTTATATTTTAATCTTGAAACTACCCTTAAAATAGAATAGGAAATATATGTAAGTGAATTCAAATTTATAAAAATATAGCCTAACAATAACTATTAAATACAACAGATCATATTGCTTTTATTTTAGTCTTATTGATATTGAAAACCTCTCTTTTATTTGCTCTGTTTCTGAAGGAATAATCCATGGGTTTGATTTTTTAATTTAATCCTTAGATAATTATACTTTTCTTATAATCCATAAAAACTATGAAATAATCTGAAAAATCCATAAAATATTATGATAGAAGCATCAAAATAATTTTGAGTAGTCATTTTAATTATCGCATAGAACAATACACCAAAATCAACGCTGTAACGTAAAATGAACAATCGTATGTTAGAAACACAACAGTGAGGACACACGATCGAAATACCACATCACAAAGACGCACCATAGCAGCTGATTGAGGACTGAGCAAGAAATTCCATTGCCACATAACCGTCGCGTCGTGACAGCCCAGATCAGTCTAACTAATGCCAGGCGTAGGAAAGGACAGTTCTTTTGTGTTCTTTATGAAGTAACATAAAACCCAGTTTTATTATTATTATTAGGTTGATTTCAATGTCAGCTCAAGTTATCCAAATTTTATTTTAACTGGGACGTTTAAAAACTATCACTTCAAACTTTGGGATATTTGGACAAAATAATATTCACTCTATGTTATTTTTTCATTCTTCTGTGTACGTATATAGATAGGCAAATAAATAAATATTGTATATATTTAAACAAAGTTTAAAATTCTCTTTTTGTACGAAATTCATCGATAAACCGAATGACACGATAAGTAATTAAATGAGATAGTAAATAACTGAGTTAATGTAATTTCCTTCACGTTAAATATACAATTCAATAATATAAAGAGTAAATCAATTAGCGTATTCAAAACGAACTGAAAAATAAATTGATAAATCAAAATAAGAAAATAATTCAAACTCCCCTGTAAAATATTTACACTACCCGGTCTTTTTAACATATAATTAAAATGTAATGTTTGCCTCTCTTTAAAAAAGTTTAAATTTAAACTATAATTACAGAACAGGGAATAATTTATTTCAATTAATAGATAGTAAAGTAATTTGATTTGTTTACAATAATTGTACAAAATATCTGGAAATAAACCATAAATCCAATGTCGTTGTATGCTATTATATTTTATTGGTAAAATATTTAAAGTATACGCACTAAAATCAAATATCATGTGTATAGTAAAATCAAATTGTGCAATATCCTTTATATAAGCTAACTACAAGTACAACAATTATAAAAAAACAACAACAATGTTTAAAAAATTATTTTAATTATAGTGAAAAATGTCAAAACATTCAAGTATAAGACAAACCAGTTTTTGAGAGAATAAAAAAGTCAAAAAAGTGAATTTAACAGGTATTTCACTAATACATAAATTTAATATATTATTAGTAATAATTTTTTATTGCTTTTTTGAAGTTTCATTTGTAATAAAACTAATAAGCAAACATATTGCTACATACTAGTCAAATTCCATTTATCATTTAGTGATAAGAAAAATGCGGTTCGTTATTACTAAACTATCTATGAAGATCATTGAACAGCTAAATTCTAACAAAAACACTGCGATCCATTCCAAATATATTTTATTTCGGCGAAAGAGCCACGTTAATACTAATGGACAATTTGTAATTAATGTTACTGTAGAATCCATAACAAAGAGCTAAACACAACGTTCAAAAGCGGTTTTTATAGTCTAGTACAATTAGTATCATTAGTTACTCGTATATCAAACGTTTTTAAGGGGAAACGACTCAAAGTAATTAGAACATTTTTATGTGTTTCCCAGTAATTGAACTCGTCTCGTCTCGTTTGGACAGAAGCATCATAACCACCAATTTCACAACAAAGTCCCATAGTGATGTTGAAAGGGACCGAAATCGTAGAAGTCTACTCGGAAAACTTCCATGGAATACACCTGGATCGAGGAATGACTTGGAAAACTAGCCTCAGTGATCTATGTTTTGAGGCAGCTATCCAAGCCTATTGCACAACTCAGATACTAATGGCGGTATATTACGGATTTATCTACCAACACCTCCCCTACGGATTGGTTTTGTGGGGAGGTTGCTCAAACGCAAATATTTCTAGAGTCTTTATTCTCCAAAATCAAAGTAGCTCGAACAGTCGCAAAACTGCAAAAGTGAGCGTCGTGCAATTCAGCATTCAAGAATTTGAAATTGGTGACATTAATCTGCCTCTACATACTGGAAACATGCATCTTTTCCAAATTAAAACGTGATCACACAAAAAGTAGTGACTTATAGCCTACTCCTACGAAAATAGAGGCAGGGATAGCTACCAGACTGCGGAAACGCAGCACGGTGGTTCATGAGATTGTGCCTTCCCAGACAGGAATTCAATTTGTCAACATTTTGCCAAATTCTATTAAAAGTGCCCCAATTCCTAAGACCTGTAAAACGCGTCTAAAGCAATTTCGTCTAAAGGAAGCATTTTGTACTACAGGCGCGTTTATGGCACACAACTGGCGGTCTATTAACACACTGACCTGAGCTTAAGTTCGATAAAGTTCAATTGCATAGCTCTGAATTGATCTTTTAATGTTTGAGTATGTCTTCTGCTTACGGTATGACTGAACAATTTAGATTGTTAACAAATTTGTCTATTTTAATACAATATTGTCTGACATAATAAAAAACATCCTTATTTTTAATATTATTACCACTAAGGTTAAAACTTTCTAAAAAAAAATTAGCTCATTTGCTGTTCAATTCAAATAAGAAGTAATTAATTGACTTCAGCTATATGAGGTAAC
This sequence comes from Homalodisca vitripennis, assembly GCF_021130785.1. Classification (NCBI taxonomy): domain Eukaryota; kingdom Metazoa; phylum Arthropoda; class Insecta; order Hemiptera; family Cicadellidae; genus Homalodisca; species Homalodisca vitripennis. The sequence continues at coordinate 26,265,072 of NC_060211.1, forward strand.
AATTCGCCACAACGTACGTCGGAATATAGATTGAAATGAGGGAAAATATTTAAAGATTGCAGATATTTAACAGATAATTGGTTTAAATTTCTTTCTATAATTTTTGGCCATGCGCCGAGCTACGGTGGCTACATTTACGAATATGTCAATGACATTTAACTTCCAGCTGCCATCCTCTAGGGACTCGCCTGACCTTCAACCTTCCAACCCTTGCCAGACTCAATCAGTTTTTCATTTTGTAAACTTGTTTCGTGCAGTGAGTCATATATTATTTATTTCATGTTTAATAAAATATGTACCTAAGTCGGTTTTCTCTTACTTCTGTTATTAATTTAATTCAATTTAAATCCAATCTTGTAACTATAATATATAAATTTTACTTATGTTTTTAACACATTTGTGTTAAAGTTGTGCGTTTATTAACGCCGAGATATTACTGGCACTGCAAGTAAATTATATAAAAGAGTAGGAGGGTTGCATTAATTTAGCATACTCCTGCATTCATTTAAGTTACCTCATTAATTTTGAGTTGGCCCTTTCCACAATTACACCCTGCAGTGTCCTACACAATTCGTCTGAACTTCCTTAATTATATGTTTAAATTCGTTATTTTCAACAAATCTCTAACTTTTAATGTCTTACAATATACCTATATTAATATTTGAGTGCTTTTATTTTATAGTGGTTTATAGAAAATTACTTGGTGGTTGCAAAAGAAAGAGGAGTATTAAGATTCAAACCATCGCTTGGTTTTTTTATGTAATAGAATAACTCATTTAATTCCGATTCTATCTTGTAATAAACAAATGGCCAAACGTTACAGGTAGCACTTATCTTGAAATTATCTTAGTGGAACTATTTAATGCCCTTTTCTACATGAAAATAACAAGATAATTTGTAATTTCAAAGAAAAACATTATAACGCACAAATATCTTTTAAAATGTGAAAATAACAAAAGCTTTTGGTTCCAGCTTCAGTTAAAGAGAACGTTTTAACGTTAACGCCTTTGAAAAATGAATACTAACATTTTGAGATATTTAAAAGGAATTTTGCAACATTTTTAAAATTATCATTAATGGTTATTTATATGTTTTTATATTATAAACAGAGCGACTCGTATAAATTAACACATACAAGTATACTGAGGGAAAAAATTAATAAGATTAAGCGGCAATGTTGTATAAAGTATATGAAAGCACGATGCTCATTTATATAGCTTTTTAAACAGACTTAATAGGTTTAAAGCTAAATTAAACAATTATCACCATAAATAATTCACAACGTACTTTATGGTATAGACTTGGTGCAAGTTTAGAATTTCTAGGTTTGAATTTTGTTAGAAGGGTGAGCGTACTATCATTTTATTAACATAATTTAGTAACAGTATTTGTTTATTGTAATTATTGACTACTGCCACTACTTTTTTACCAGTTATTAACATAATTATACGCTTGAAACGTGTAAAAACTAAATATTAATTTGTTGAGAGATACATTTGTCACGGAACAGAAAAATGACAAATCAAGAGCATAAAACTCTCAGCTGATGTGAGAGTAGAGTCCTATCTGTCACGTCGCGTACTCATATTGTACTAGTAAACATTCGTTATTTTTAGACATACATCTCATGTCACGGAATGAAAGAGTGACAAATCAAGAGCATAAAACACTCAAATGATGTGACAGTAGAGTCCTATCTGTCACGTCGCGTACTCATATTGTAGGCCTACTGGTAGCATTTGTTATTTTTAGAGATACATATTATGTCACGGAACGGAAGAGTGACAAATCAGGAGCATAAAACACTCAGCTGATGTGAGAGTAGAGTCCTATCTGTCACGTCGCGTACTCATATTGTACTAGTAAACATTCGTTATTTTTAGACATACATCTCATGTCACGGAATGAAAGAGTGACAAATCAAGAGCATAAAACACTCAAATGATGTGACAGTAGAGTCCTATCTGTCACCTCGCGTACTCATATTGTAGGCCTACTGGTAGCATTTGTTATTTTTAGAGATACATATTATGTCACGGAACGGAAGAGTGACAAATCAGGAGCATAGAAACACTCAGCTGATGTGAGAGTAGAGTCCTATCTGTCACGTCGCGTACTCATATTGTACTGGTAACAATTGTTATTTTTAGAGATACATATTATGTCACGGACGGAAGAGTGACAAATCAAGAGCATAAAACACTCAGCTGATGTGAGAGTAGAGTCCTATCTGTCACGTCGCGTACTCATATTGTACTGGTAACAATTGTTATTTTTAGAGATACATCCCATGTCACGGACGGAAGAGTGACAAATCAAGAGCATAAAACACTCAGCTGATGTGAGAGTAGAGTCCTATCTGTCACGTCGCGTACTCATATTGTACTGGTAACAATTGTTATTTTTAGAGATACATCCCATGTCACGGACGGAAGAGTGACAAATCAAGAGCATAAAACACTCAGCTGATGTGAGAGTAGAGTCCTATCTGTCACGTCGCGTACTCATATTGTACTGGTAACAATTGTTATTTTTAGAGATAAATCCATGTCACGGAATGGAAGAGTGACAAATCAAGAGCATAAAACACTCAGCTGATGTGAGAGTAGAGTCCTATCTGTCACGTCGCGTACTCATATTGTACTGGTAACATTTGTTATTTTTAGAGATAAATCCATGTCACGGAATGGAAGAGTGACAAATCAAGAGCATAAAACACTCAGCTGATGTGAGAGTAGAGTCCTATCTGTCACGTCGCGTACTCATATTGTACTTGGTAACATTTTTTTTTTAGAGATACATCCCATGTTACGGAACGGAAGAAAGCAAATCAAGAGCAAAAATAACTCAGCAGATGTGAGAGAAGATTATTATATTGAAATTCTATTAATACAAGTTAATTTATTTAAAAATTCCTGCGAGTTAAAAATGTGTAGCTTATTTCTTGCCTTCACGCTATCTACTATGTTATAAATGAATAACATTATAACTAGGTTTTATGTATATAGTCAACTAAGGTCATTTTTTCAACATCATAATCCAGTAGGGGTTTAAAGTAACCCTCTCGAATCAACAAAACCTTGAAGCCCATTCTGGAGATTTTCTTTTTTGCTCTTGTCCAGTTTCAGTTAAAATCTTTCATGACTTTTCATGTTCACTGTTGGACCTCTAGTTCAAGTATGTTTTAGTGCCATATCTAAGTCAAGGTACTGAAAAATCCCTTAAATCCCAAGAAAATTGAGTAAATTATTACTTTATACTGTGCAGTAGTCATGTTCAGTTAAATAATTAATCACTAATTAATAGTTTAGGTTATTACTTTGAGAGCAGTCAAATTAACTTCTATTTAAGTTCGTCGTTGATAAAAATCTACAAAATATTTAATAATAAATTACATATTTTTTTCCGGATAACACAAAACTTAAGCGGTATTTAGCAATTTACAATTGGTCGCCCAAGGTATATAAAGGAATAAATTATTAAAAAGTAAATAAAAGTTCACTGATTTATGAAATACAGTTTTTACAGTAAATCTGCATGTATTTATAAATGTATATAGTGCAATTGTTCAATCTGAGTATATTAACTGAATTGCACATTCACACAAAAGAGGGTAGTTTGTCAACCACTGTATCGCTCACACTCTAGTGACCACTCTGGAAACTTGAGCACTCTCAAGGCCATTACACACACACATGGCTCTCATTTTATACCAACAAGCCTCTTATATCAATTTGAGCTCCATATGACGTATCGTACAAGCTCTTAAGCTTGTCATCATTATATTACGGTTTAACCTACTTTTATGAGATTATATTGTGCTTTGCCATCATAAAGTAGAGCAGTTTGTCAACCACTGTATCGTTACACTCTAGTGACCACTCTAGATATATATATATATATCGTATGGGGGACAAAGGCAGCTATCCATAAATAAATAAATTAAAAATTACAATTATTAAAAAGTACGTAAGAACAAAGTTCTTGAGTCATAAATTAAAAATAATATTAAAATCTCCCGTCACAAAGCTAAATCCAAATTACTGAGCCAGTTTAGAGACCCATCCTCTAAACCACTCAGACCAGCCAGACCACCAGAAAACAATCGCAAAAGGGCAGTCGTTTTACAATGTGCTCAATTGTCTGAGAGTTTGCGCCACAATCACACGTCTGGTCGTCAGTAATACCCCACTTGGAATTTCCAGTGATTGCTTCTCCCAACCCCAGTTCGAAAACGATTCAATAAAACCCATTCCTTTCGAGGAATTTCCAAGCCACCCGCTGCTTTCGTAGGATCGGATATCAAGAACTTGTTCCGTCCATCGAATGATTCCCAGGATGGACGCGCCAGTTAGCATTAGGCGTAAAGTTCTCCTCTATCAACTGGGATGCTGTTCGTAGTGATGGGCTTGCGTGATTTGAGCCGGCTATCTTGCTGAGGAAGGTCGCGCGTAACGGGCAATTCGGGATTGGACACGATCTTATTGAACTCTCTCAGAAGAGCCTCTTTGCGTCTAATCTCAGGTGGTGCTATATTGCTCAGCACTGGGAGCCAAGGTGTTGGTGTTGCCATGAGAGAGTTCCAGTAATTGTCCTCATGGCCCTATTAAGAACGACATCGACCTCTCGCACATGATGCACTATTAAGCCACACAGGAGCACAATATTCAGCAGCGGAGTACACAAGGGACAAAGAAGTGGTACGCAGTACTTTAGCGTTGGCTCCCCAAGTTGATCCAGCAAGATGCTGTACTATATTAGCCCTTGTTTTCAGCTTTGCTGCTGTCTTTTGAAGGTGACTTTTAAAAGTGAGAGATCGGTCTAAGGTAACTCCCAGATACTGCGGATGTTCATTATGTTTCAATTTGACACCACCATCAAGAGTTATATTTAACTTGTAGTTCGCCAGTCTGTTATTTAGGTGGAAACATGATACTTCAGTTTTATTAGGATTTGGATTTAGCTTCCAGGCTCTAAAATAATCTGCGAGGACTGAAAGATCATCAGTGAGTGCCTGTTCTGTTTTCTTTATGTCATTATGTTGGTATTGCTAAGGCAATATCATCCGCATAAATAAACTTTTCTGGATAACGTTGTTGGGATGTCGGCAGAGTACACGTTGAACAACAAAGGAGCAAGTACTGAGCCCTGTGGAAGGGCCGTTTTCAAGTTGCCTGAAAGAACTTTCCTCACGGCCAAGGCATACTTTTATAAGCCTGTCGCTAATCATTGAATTAAGAAGCCGCAGAAGGAAAGGGCAAGGAATTAGATTATAGAGCTTTACTAAAAGGCCTTTTCTCCAGACAGTGTCGTAAGCTGCAGTAAGGTCTATAAAGGCTGTAGAGGTTTTTTCTCTCCTTTCAAAACCATTCTCAATAAAAGTTGTTAGCGCAAGCACACTGGTCACAGCAGTTACGACCAGGTCTAAAGCCAGCTTGATCTATAGGGAATGCTGGCATGAGAATGGGAAATATTCTATTATAGATCAAACTCTCCAGCAGCTTATAACACACACTCAACAGGGCTATGGGCCTATAGCTCTCAATACGCTCTGGGTCTTTGTTGGGCTTCAAAACTGCGATTATTTTAGATCTTTTAAATGCTGCAGGCAGGTTACCTGTAGCCAGTATTTCGTTGAACACTGTAAGAAGCCAGTATTTAACTTTTGATTCCTGAGTACTTTAGGAATTCTGGGAAGACATTATCGATACCGGCTGCCTTCCCAACTGACAGAGCAGAGAGATGGCCACTTCAATTTCATCAAGTTCAAATGCTCTCGATATTTCCAAAGGAGCTTGCCGACTGCTTTTAAATTCGTTTAACTTGTAGTTAACCAGCTTGTCAGATGGGTGGCGAACTGACTTGGACAAAGCAACAATACGCTTTGCTTATTGCACAGGGTTTCGGATTTTGACAAAGAACTGTTCGTCGAAGGCTTGCCGGTGGAGAGCTTTCTCAAGAGGGACCAAGCTTTACGGCTACTATGGGTGAAGTTAAGGTTTTCCATTGTGTGTACCCACTTTTCTCTTCTTGCTTTGTCAAGAGATTGTAGCAGCCGATCAGCTGTTTCTGTGTTCCCGGTGTCATTGAACTCACTGTAAAGGTCCTCACACTCTTGACTCCAACCTGGCATATAGCTCTTTCGAAATCCTCGTGGAATGCACAGTTTAGCAGTAGCCAGGACTAGCTTTGTGAACCGGTCATAGTTTCTTATCGTGGGAGGTATGAACCTGATGCCATCATCAAGTCTAGATGTAAAGGCTTTCCAATCAGCTTTGTTAAAATTCCAGCGAGGCCGAGGGAAGGATCTTACAAGAGGAATCTTGATTCCGACTGAAATAAGCATAGGCCTATGCTGAGAATGAGGAAAGGCACCAAGAACTTTCCTCCCAACTGCTAAAGGCTTAAGAGAGCGGGCACAAGAGCAAAAACATAGGTCTGGAGTATAACCACGACGCCAGCGGGCTGAATAAAAAGTGTGGGCGTCTTTGGCATCATGTATTAATATTAAGTTGTTATTTTCAGCCCAACTAGTTAAACTCGTACCATTGTCGTCATCCGATGAGTATCCCCACGAGCTGTGATGACTGTTAAAGTCCCCAATGTAAAGGACGGGGTGTCCAAATATGGGAAGTACTGTGTCAGACCATTGTCTATTAGGTGGTTTGTAGACATTTACTATAGTTGTTTCTGACACTTTCACCACCAGTACAAAAATATCGTCATCACAGCTCTTGTAAATCGGGGACACATCATCGATGCCCTGCCTAACATAAGTTGCCACTCCGTATTTTCTGTGGCCAATGGCTTCTACAAGTGTATATCCAGGGATATTGCCTCTTGCACAGGTGTTAGAATTCTCAATGTGAGTCTCCTGGAGTGCTAGGACATCGACGTTGTTCTTTATCATAATTTTGCTTAGGCACTCACATTTAGATCTGCTCAGACCCTCGGCGTTAAAATAACATATATTTAAAAGAGAGCCAATATTTAAAAAATCTGTATTTGTTTGGCCCTGAGAAGGACCGTTTGTTTGGTCTTCGATAGCTGCCATAACTGGGAGATCACAAGAGTGACGGTCCAGCTACCAAAAATTGCTGTTCGTTTAGCGTTACCCAGGGAGCACGTGTAGCAAGCTACGGACGCGAACAACTTCACCCCCCACTCTAGAAACCTGAGCACTCTCGAGGCCATTACTCACACACACACATGGCTCTCATTTTATACCAACAAGCCTCTTATATCAATTTTGAGCTCCATATGACGTATCGTACAAGCTCTTAAGCTTGTCATCATTATATTACGGTTTAACCTACTTTTATGAGATTATATTGTTATTTGCCATCATAAAGTAGAGCAGTTTGTCAACCACTGTATCGCTCACACTCTAGTGACCACTCTAGAAACCTGAGCACTCTCGAGGCCATTACTCACACACACACATGGCTCTCATTTTATACCTACGAGCCTCTTATATCAATTTTGAGCTCCATATGACGTATCGTACAAGCTCTTAAGCTTGTCATCATTATATTACGGTTTAACCTACTTTTATGAGATTATATTGTTATTTGCCATCATAAAGTAGAGCAGTTTGTCAACCACTGTATCGCTCACACTCTAGTGACCACTCTGGAAACTTGAGCACTCTCGGGGCCATTACTGACACACATGGCTCTCATTTTATACCAACAAGCCTCTTATATCAATTTTGAGCTCCATATGTATCACACAAGCTTGAGATGTAATCATTATATTACGGTTTAACCTACTTTTATGAGATTATATTGTTATTTGCCATCATAAAGTAGAGCAGTTTGTCAACCACTGTATCGCTCACACTCTAGTGACCACTCTGGAAACTTGAGCACTCTCGGGGCCATTACTCACACACATAGCTCTCATTTTATACCAACAAGCCTCTTATATCAATTTTGAGCTCCATATGTATCACACAAGCTTGAGATGTAATCATTATATTACGGTTTAACCTACTTTTATGAGATTATATTGTTATTTGCCATCATAAAGTAGAGCAGTTTGTCAACCACTGTATCGCTCACACTCTAGTGACCACTCTAGAAACTTGAGCACTCTCGAGGCCATTACTCACACACACATGGCTCTCATTTTATACCAACAAGCCTCTTATATCAATTTTGAGCTCCATATGTATCACACAAGCTTGAGATGTAATCATTATATTATGGTTTAACCTACTTTTATGAGATTATATTGTTATTTGCCATCATAAAGTAGAGCAGTTTGTCAACCACTGTATCGCTCACACTCTAGTGACCACTCTGGAAACTTGAGCACTCTCGGGGCCATTACTCACACACATAGCTCTCATTTTATACCAACAAGCCTCTTATATCAATTTGAGCTCCATATGACGTATCGTACAAGCTCTTAAGCTTGTCATCATTATATTACGGTTTAACCTACTTTTATGAGATTATATTGTGCTTTGCCATCATAAAGTAGAGCAGTTTGTCAACCACTGTTTTGCTCACACTATAGTGACCACTCCAGAAACTTAAGCACTCTCGAGGCCATTACTCACACACATAGCTCTCATTTTATACCAACAAGCCTCTTATATCAATTTTGAGCTCCATATGACGTATCGTACAAGCTCTTAAGCTTGTCATCATTATATTACGGTTTAACCTACTTTTATGAGATTATATTGTGCTTTGCCATCATAAAGTAGAGCAGTTTGTCAACCACTGTATCGCTCACACTCTAGTGACCACTCTAGAAACTTGAGCACTCTCGAGGCCATTACTCACACACATGGCTCTCATTTTATACCAACAAGCCTCTTATATGAATTTGAGCTCCATATGACGTATCGTACAAGCTCTTAAGCTTGTCATCATTATATTACGGTTTAACCTACTTTTATGAGATTATATTGTTCTTTGCCATCATAAAGTAGAGCAGTTTGTCAACCACTGTATCGCTCACACTCTAGTGACCACTCTAGAAACTTGAGCACTCTCGAGGCCATTACTCACACACATGGCTCTCATTTTATACCAACAAGCCTCTTATATCAATTTGAGCTCCATATGTATCATACAAGCTTGAGATGTCATCATTATATTACGGTTTAACCTACTTTTATGAGATTATATTGTTCTTTGCCATCATAAAGTAGAGCAGTTTGTCAACCACTGTATCGCTCACACTCTAGTGACCACTCTAGAAACTTGAGCACTCTCGGGGCCATTACTCACACACATGGCTCTCATTTTATACCAACAAGCCTCTTATATCAATTTGAGCTCCATATGTATCATACAAGCTTGAGATGTCATCATTATATTACGGTTTAACCTACTTTTATGAGATTATATTGTTCTTTGCCATCATAAAGTAGAGCAGTTTGTCAACCACTGTATCGCTCACACTCTAGTGACCACTCTAGAAACTTGAGCACTCTCGAGGCCATTACTCACACACATGGCTCTCATTTTATACCAACAAGCCTCTTATATCAATTTGAGCTCCATATGACGTATCGTACAAGCTCTTAAGCTTGTCATCATTATATTACGGTTTAACCTACTTTTATGAGATTATATTGTTATTTGCCATCATAAAGTAGAGCAGTTTGTCAACCACTGTATCGCTCACACTCTAGTGACCACTCTAGAAACTTGAGCACTCTCGAGGCCATTACTGACACACATGGCTCTCATTTTATAAGACCGACCTTATCAAACATAAGTCTGTGATATATTAATTACATTACGGTTTAACCTACTTGTAAGAGAATATTTTTACCTTTTTACCTAAGCTCAAATAAGAGTTAAGGAATTAGTTGCAAACATTCATTACAGGTATCAATTTACTTTTAAATATGTTATCATTTGCAAACATTAAGATTTAAGTTAATTAGATAAAAAGCAAAATCGACTGTTTCTGGAAATTTTAGTTTGTTGTTAGTTAATTCCTATAAATTAAACTTTGATTTCAAATACTATAAGATACACAATATATTTACTAATATTGTGAATTGTAACTAGAGGAGTTTGTTTGTTTTATAAAAATTTAAAAATTATTTCTTGCAGTACAAAATGCCTATAGGCTTATGTAATACAAATTCGCGGGACTTGAATACTTGCGAATGAGATAGTACTCTACACTCATGGTGGTTGCTCTTTACTTCCTGATAAGTGAGGATGGGCCCCCAGCGTCTAGCAATTACTTCTTGTAAATATGGAACTGTATAGAAATTAAAATATGTTATTGCGTTTTGCATATATTTAATGAGCACTTCATGTTATATAAGGGGACCCCGGACAGTAAAACTTTGGTAAAAATTACGTTTTCACTTTTTTTATTTTTGTAGACAATTTTCTTGTGAACATTTTGATATACAACACTTTATATTTTAAATTTTATTAGCACTCGTAAAAAAATAAATTCGAAAGTGTGTTTACGTAAATATGGCAAGGCAACAACACCTCGTAGCTGAGCACCTCGGTGACGGAGACTCAAAGGGCTTCCAATCAGTAAAGGAGATGATGCCTTATGGAGTAGATGTCCTAATAGGACAAATTAGAGTGTATTGGACAAATACAAAAGCGGAAGGGTACTAGGCTACGCAAAACTAAAGTCCGATAATAAGTCCATAATACTTGCTGATGGTAAACCACTGAATGGTAAAAAACCGCCTTTCATCAAGTGCTATAGACCAGCTCCAGGCCTATTATGGCCAAGCCATAAGAAGGAGCAATACAGTTTGAACAGATGAAGCAAGGAATATGGGCTTTATTTTATCACAAGTCATCCAGTGATGAAAAATCCTCAACATGGTCTTTGCCCAAAAGGCGCTGAAAGTTTGTGCAAGTATCAACGATCTCTTGTAACTGGTGGGGACATACAAACATAAAAATAATATCTCCTCAGTTATTATGGAGTTTATTAGGCCAGTGTTTAGGAGCCTGTCAGATCCTGATCTCTTGATCTATTATCACAAGTCATCCAGTGATGAAAATCCTCAACATGGTCTTTCCCAAAAGGCGCTGAAAGTTTGTGCAAGAATCAACGATCTCTTGTAACTGGTGAGACATACAAACATAAAAATAATATCTCCCTCAGTTATTATGGAGTTTATTAGGCCAGTGTTTAGGAGCCTGTCAGATCCTGATCTCTTGATCTATTATCACAAGTCATCCAGTGATGAAAATCCTCAACATGGTCTTTGCCCAAAAGGCGCTGAAAGTTTGTGCAAGTATCAACGATCTCTTGTAAACTGGTGGGACATACAAACATAAAAATAATATCTCCTCAGTTATTATGGAGTTTATTAGGACCAGTGTTTTAGGAGCCTGTCAGATCCTGATCTCTTGATCTATTATCACAAGTCATCCAGTGATGAAAATCCTCAACATGGTCTTTCCCAAAAGGCGCTGAAAGTTTGTGCAAGAATCAACGATCTCTTGTAACTGGTGAGACATACAAACATAAAAATAATATCTCCTCAGTTATTATGGAGTTTATTAGGCCAGTGTTTAGGAGCCTGTCAGATCCTGATCTCTTGATCTATTTATCACAAGTCATCCAGTGATGAAAATCCTCAAACATGGTCTTTGCCAAAAGGCGCTGAAATTTTGTGCAAGTATCAACGATCTCTTGTAACTGGTGAGACATACAAACATAAAAATAATATCTCCTCAGTTATTATGAGTTTTATTAGGCCAGTGTTTAGGAGCCTGTCAGATCCTGATCTCTTGAAAAGTGTTTACACAAAAAGACCCAAAACCCTAACGAAAGTGTAAATAGGGTGATATGGGCTCGCCTCCCAAAAATTTGGATTTGAGGGTATAAAGACCTTACATTTTGTAGTTTATGAAGCCGTTTCAAGTTTTAATATCGGACAGATTACTAAATGTAAGGTCCTACAGAAATTGGGCATTTCTATTGGCAAAAACACTGTTTCTACAATGATATTACTAGACACTGAGAGGTTTATAAATTCAATGCGCGCTTCTGCTGAATTAAAGAAAAGGGCAAGGCAGACCAAAAGGCAATCTAAAAGGAAGCTGGAGGACAAGGAAGAAGACCCAGACAATCCAAGTTATGGGAATGGCCTGTTTTTAAACACAATTTGTGAGTAAAATCTGTTTTTTATAACATTTAAATAGTACGGATTACTTTAAATCGCGATTCCCGAAAGTTGCATTTTTTTTTTACATTTTGGAACACACTTTTTTTCAAAAAACCATTTGAGATATCAAACTGAAATTTTTACCACATATTCTAGGCTATTATTTGAAAACTTTAACACGAGGATTTGTTAAATAGCACATTAGTTTAATATTTTATAAAATATTATATGTGACATTTTAAGTAGAAAATTAGCAGCATATAAAAAAAATATATTTTAAAAAACAAATGTGTATTTTTTTAAAAATCCCTGTGTTAAAGTGTACTAATAATGTCAAAGAATGTGTGGTAAAAATTTCATTTGGATATCTCTAATATATTTTGAAGAAAGTGATCCAAAAAAATACACAATTTAAACATTAGCGTAATAGGACTGTCCGGGTCCCCTTAAGGTGTATTTGGTATTCAAATCAGACGTTAGTTTGCACATTTCAACACGTATGCGATAAGCGCAGCCAAAAGCATTATAACCAAATTATAGGACTTGACGGTAGCAGGCTCTAGGTTAGGGGGAAATATGACGGATATATACGGTCCATCGAATTGTTTCCGTATGGCCTCGTATACTGGGCTAATTAGATTCATGAAAATCCTCGCAGGAGGCTTAGTAATGAATCATTTATTACTAGGATGAATATGTAAAAACAGCGGGTCTCAGTCGGCATACATGCAGCCAATAAATAATTAACTCAAAGAATTGAGACAAGCAAAAAATTCTGTTTCTATGTGGCCTAAAATGTATAAAGTCCAAACAATAATAGATTAAACACAAATAATAACTGACCCAACTCGAACACAGAGTATACAATGTTGTTTTATCTAATATATATAGTGAAATTTAAATTTAAATGTTGGGATTTCAAAAAGGAAACATCAAAAATATTGATTGTTTTCAAAATATTTTCACACTTACACGATTAATATTTTTAAATTACTCAGATAGAAATTTATGACATATTTAAAATGTATATTAGTGCAGAAAAGTTCACTGAATTTTATGTTAGAATTAAATAGTTCAGGTCAATTATTTTTTATTAATTTTGGTAGGGAAATTAAATGCCTGAAAATATTTTAGAATTGATATTCATTTTTTTGTATTTAAACTACGAGTATAAAGTGTAATTCTACGTGGAAAACGAAAGCTTTTGTATAACGCTTTCATATGATTAAAACAAAAGCTTTATTGTAAAGCTACGGTATGTTTTATCTCAAGTTCTCGCCGTTTCTGTCTGAAAGGCTCGGGTGACCCTTCGTAAACCAGAAAAACTCCGACGCTCCAGGATTATTGGGGCAGCGCGCTACGTCCTTACTTTATGATGGTTCTAAATTTTGGTCACAGTCTGACCGGGACAGTATTTTCAGACAGTATTTCTTAGATCCGTGGCCACAAACTACTGTCTGTTTAAACTTACCTCCATCTTTTATGATCTAATCAAGATACTTATTTGGAAAAATGTGTATGGAGCATATGGTCCTTAATACCAATATTATTTTATATATCTAATACTAAGCTAATGTTTATTGCAAGAAGGTCATTTAGAAATATTATGGTTATATACGAAGGCAAGTATGTCCTGCAAGTTTATATTTCAAGTATCAAGTACATGACATAAATATTTGTCATGTAAATCGCAAAAATTATTTGAGATACATTGATTTATTATAGTTTTTCTTACTACATACATCACTTATTCATTAACTATATATAATTCCAATAATTCAATAATTAAATTAATTATAAAAACCAATTATATCTCCAAACATAGCAAGTAACAATGTTAATTATTCTCTATAGAAAAATAAATTTTGGAAATACTGAAAATATACAGATGCACATACTTAGACCCCCCTATAATACTAGGTTAGAGATGTAGCCTCGAAAAGTGTTTTATAATAAATAACATAATATTAATAAACTTTTAACACTTTTAAACTTTTATTTTTCTTACTATGTACATTTCAGAATCATTGATTTCATTTTCAGGTACAAAATAAGGTTAAGTTAATTATAAAAATAAATAATTAAAATCAATTTGTCATGTGTTTTTTACTACCTTGGTGGCTAAATTTGTTGTATTTAATTTTATGTGAGACCATTGTATATTGTTTAAAAGTCCATCGAATAATAAATTTTTTGTTAGAAAATCTTTGTCATTTAATAATATATCATGATTAATTTTGGCACTTTTATAAATTTCAAAATGTTCTAAAGTAGATAATAAGCGACTTTTTTTGCTTGTGTGTAAAATTTCAAGATTGTTTTCGATGTTAGTGGCCGGTGTTATTTAAATGGTCTGCATATTTTGAATTTGATGATGTTTTCAATGCTTTTATGTGTTCATTAAATCTAATTTTGAATGATCGGCCGGTTTGTCCAATATAGTGGGGATTGACAATCGTTGGTGCTTAATGCATGCTTTTGGGATGGTAATAGTTATGAAGAATTTCGTATACAATTCAAATATTTTTTTTAATTTGTATTTACTCTCATTTAATTCCTGATTTAAATTTTTAATGTGTAGAGTTAAACCTTGTTTGCTGTTACGCTGGTTTGTCTTGAATATTTCTTACAACTCGATATTTTTACTTATATGTCATCTCGGCTACCCGGATTCTGCCATCTACCAATATAAGTATACATGTAATGTTTTAGCCGGAAATCCCAAAACATAAATATTATTTATTTAAACTTTAAGATACAATAAATTCCAACTAATAGAGATACGTGTTGATATTTAAATAACATAATCATTGCCAACTATTGCAAACTCACTAGGATGTTTCATCTGGAAAAATATGTTCCTTAAGTGACAATACCCTCTATCGAGATTGTGATTTATAGATATATTGTCAAAAAACAAAATAACATAGAAAATATTTTTTTCTTTTTACTAATCTTTATTAGACATACAATTAACAAAACTAATCAAAATATGATAAACGTATATATTTTCACATAATTAGTTAAACATTTACAAAAAAACTAATGACGAACTAATTTTTTGATTTTTCACAGAGTAAAATAAATATTTACCTGAAATTGTGAAATTATACTATTTTTGGGCAAACGCCTTTAAGTAGGACAAATTATAGTATAACCACATTAATTTTATCTAGAATATGTGAAATATATTATTAAAATTCAACCAATAAAAAAATCATTTATTTATTTATTTTTTGGAACTCTATATTATTTTGACTTTGAGTGTCCTTAGGTAAATTTAAAATGTTGTTTTAGATATTATTAAAGTTCATATTTAGTGAATTTACTTAATTTTAACATCAAGCGGTTAAGAAATGGAACTTTGCACTGGAAATAAAAGTGACCATCATAGAGAACGATTTATTACTAA
Organism: Homalodisca vitripennis; assembly: GCF_021130785.1. Taxonomy (NCBI): domain Eukaryota; kingdom Metazoa; phylum Arthropoda; class Insecta; order Hemiptera; family Cicadellidae; genus Homalodisca; species Homalodisca vitripennis. The sequence goes on from NC_060211.1 coordinate 26,280,608, forward strand.
GGAGATAAGTATAAGGGCGCTGGCTGAAAAAACTGGAATTTACTACGACTCACAGGTCTATGTGGCAGTTTGTTGAGAGTTGCTGACAAAGGGGAAAGAATTGCAAGATGTTTGGCCCAGCGTCAAATTAAGGGGCGCTTTTTGTAGAACTTGACCTTCGTGCTCTAAGAACAGCAATCCATCTTAGTCGGTGGTAAAAACAAACTAGATTGCTAAAATGTATATCGTTATATGTAATTCTAATTGGGGAACCAAATAAAAATAACCTTAATGTACATTAAAGCTGTTCCTGAAAGGTGTATTTAAATCAAATTAAAATAAATAACAAGAATAAAAATCAAGACTATGCAATGAAATCAAAAGCAAAAGTTTGAAACAAGCATACACAATAAAACTATATAAAATAATATTTATATTTTCGTAGAAATTTTTAGTCTACTATAAAAGCAATGATTGTAAACCGTGTAACAAAATTATAATTGTTTAGTTGAACAAAAATTAATACATGCTAAATATATAATTATAGCTTTATATTGGAATTTTTCAGAAAATAAACAATAGTAATAAAAATTTGTATGAAATGTTTTGAAAACTCTGTATAACCATACGTTGCATTGTTTGGAGTTAAAATAAAACAAAAACAGAAAACCATTATTGAGGTTTATATATTTTGAGACTTTTATGTTGATATTTAACCTGATCAATGTTGACATAGAAATCTATACAATTTTTGAATTAAATATAGTTGTATTTATTGGCTTAGCATTAACGAAGCTTATCACTTAAGGGGCTGGGAAATTTCATTTTTACCCGACTGTCTGTTCATGCTAATCTTGAAAAATTCTGACCAATAGACGATATTGTGCCTTAGGCTTCATTTCTACATCGAAAACACAGATTTCGGTGATGGTACATATCCTTTATTGAGATTTTGATGAGCGTTAGTCTTATGATGCCAAAGGGAAAATCGCAGAATAAATAAATTTGTGAACGAAATAACTACAATCATATGACATAAAACACATGATATATGTGATATTCCGCATGCAGCTTCAGTGAGGCCTATTACATGACACGTGGTGTGTGTTCTTCCATCTTGTTTTATTTATATATGATATTTACTAAAAGCATCGGCATCATTAGAAAAGCGAGCGACGATAATTAAACACGCAGCGTGATGCCTTTCAACAGAGAGCTTCAAGAGGACGGGTTCTAATTTGAATGAATGCTTTTTGGTAAATAACAACCAACGATGGTTTGTTATTTCAATATTTGGTAGGGATTATTGTACTCTCGTTTGCTGTACATAAAAAATGTGTTAAACATAAAATATTTTTGAAACCGGTAGGTATAGCCTATTTTTTCAATTAACTATAGAGAACGCCATGACTAGTAATTTTCTCTTTTTGTCTCTGTAGGAATCCACTCAATTATAATCCAAACCCGGACGCATCATTAGGTTAATAACTATCACTAGGTTATTTATTGGACTTGTCAACAAACTTGTAGGTTTTACCTTACGCGCAAAGTCCCACCAATGGTCGGTTCTAGGTCTGGCCGTTGGATCGCATTGTGACAAAATAGTATTTATATGAGATTTCATTGTTCTTCTGTCATCAGATAATATGTTGATTACTAATTCGTCCAATTAATGTCCGAAAGTGATTTTTTTTTATTGGAAACCAATTGGAAAATAATTCATGTTTATGATTTAAACATTTTAGAATATGCAAGTATTTTTGACAACTATGAAGGTTTGACTAATTTTTTATGAGAGTTAATAAAGTTTAAATCACAATGAAAATATAAATTGCATCAAATTATTCTCGGCTAAAACTGTTTATATTACGATGTCATAAAAAAGATTTAATTCGTGTTTCACTAAACTCAGAAAATGGACATATAGAATTCCTATAACTGATACTGAAACCCTCCTTAAAAGTTCAAGTTAAACAAATTTTATTTATAAATATGCGTTTGTTTCACTGTTTCAAGTGAATTTTAAAAAGTATTTTGATAAATTAATACAACATTAAAAGACCTACTTGCAGACTGTATCTTACTATTCATTTATAACCGTCCCAGAATGAAAGAAAATCGAGTTATATCACGCTGTCATTTACATATTGTAGTGTCAATCTTTATTACCTTTTCCAAACCCTTACTTGTTATCTATTCATTTCATTCCCTGATTTCCCCCTGCCCACACCGACAGCCCTCTCCGAAGCCATTTCAGTAATTAGAAGTCCCTGAAGACACCGAAGTACCCTCCTCTGCCCATCTCGCTGTCAATTATAAGCACTCCGGGGAGAGTTCTTTAACGGGCAGTACAAAAAATTAAGGAACAATATTCAAAGCAACTTCTATGTTTTCATCTTGTACCGTACATGCCAATGCTTACAAAATACATTGTTTTATTTAAAAAATTGAAAATTTTACAAAATGAGCTTATTTTAATAAAATAAGATGTAAGATTGATATAATCGTAAAAAAAATAACCCCTGAATATCTTGAATTGGACAAGGTGAATGTTGTAAATTTAAAACATTAGTATTCCATTGTTAATAGCTAATGTTTTTATTGGTCAGAGGTCTGAAACTTGTTGACCAATAAAAAACCTAGTTGGTTACATGTGATGTATTGCTACAACAAAACTACTGGATAACTCTACTTACTTTCTAGCGTAGTTTAGTTTTGTAGGCAGAGAGTTAGATCCGGATTGAAAGAAGACTCCAGGTTACAGGTTTTTCGGTGAACCGGACAAGAAACCAAATGGAAAGGTATTAGCTTTTTAGTGTGTTATAACAAGAAGAAATATTTTATTTTTTGTTGCGATATACCAATTCAAGCTAAATTCAGGAATTATAAAATGATTTAAATGTTCATAAATTATTCTGAAATGTGATCTAACCAAAATTATATATAAAAAGTATAATTAAATATTGGAGTTCAGTTTGTCCAAAAAATCAAATTTTAAATTGAAGATTACTACGAGATAAAAAGTAATACTAAAAAACAATGGTTAAAACGACAAAACTATAATTTTAATCGCTGGAATACCAACTCTATTTAAATATCATTATTTATTTAATGAATAATAATCTGGTTATAATTATTTGTCATTGAGTATCTCCACCTGAGGATACAGTGCATAACTAATAAATATATTTTATTAGTCCAACCATGTTACAATCTCACTAACAAATACAGGGATAGAAAGGAATGTACTGAATTTTCTTGTTTCAATTGTAAACAGATAAGGTTTGAGAAATGAATAAATGTCAGTAATACAGTAATAAAAATGTTTCTTAGCACTTTACCTCTAGAACTATCAAAAAGAGTTATATTGAATTACAACCACACACTGAGTATTCACGCTGAAAGCTGCATATAAATAACGGGCTCGCAGCACGATGTGCACGTACAACCATAAATCAATCACTCCATAATGCAAAAGGCCATTTATGCTTCTGCAGTGCGTACATCTGCAGTATAATATATTTTGAGAGCTAATTCAACTGCACAATATTGCACCTATTACAGCTATATTTGCTTCCATTTGCAGAGAATAGTATTCTATGTAAAGCATACAGTTCAATTTTGAAAGAAGTTAAATTGTCCCACGCATTAAGTAATTTGATTACATCATCTGTTGTAATTATTATTGTTTAAATTTTGGGAAGTTTATCTTACCCTGAAATTTACATATTGTAGTGCCAAATCTTCACTATCTTTACAGGTTCAAACATTTAAACAACCATATATACATTCAAACATTTAATATTTTATGTTTGAATGAAACTGTTGAAAATAAAATTGTAAGGTTAGTATATTGAAAAAACTAAAATTAATTAGTACATAAATAAATTACGATATAGTAGTGTCGAAAAACATCACATAACGTATCGAAGGCCTTTATCAAACGTAACTAACAGAGAGTAAGGGTGCATTTGTACCTTTTAATGCCAATCAAACATTCCGATTATATCCAAATATAGTAAACAACATGGTGCGCCATGTCTTTACTATATTTGCGGAATATGTGTTTTCTCAAGGTTGACTTGATTTTCCACCGAAGGAATCTTGGCCCAATCATCAAGTTCAAGTTCAAGTTAGAGTTTCAAGTTCAATTTAGAGTTTCAAGTTCAAGTTAGAGTTTCAAGTTCAAGTTCATGTTTCAAGTCCAAGTTTCAAGTTCAAGTACCAACTTTCAATTCTATAAAAACTTTATTAAGTTTTAGCATACAAACGGACACAGATAAAAGACACAAATTTAAAAATAACCTGTCGGATTCCTTAATAATAAAAAATAAACTTTAACTTTATCTTAGTACGTTTTGAAAATGTATTATATTTATTTATTTTATTATAGTTGCAAAAGCATTTATGACAATATTATGAGTTATTGGTATTTGGTATGATTTTTGTAGTTGATTATTGGTTTAGTTTCGGGTTATTAGTTGGTTTTGGAGGTATAGTATAGGTAGGTATAGTGTCCTGGTGAGTTCTGCCAACATTGTACTACACAGACTCCCTCCTTGATCTATTTGTTATGATAGTTGCCGCACAGTCCATAAAAAATATTTCAGACCAATATTTTAAGTTTAGTTAGTGAAATCACTACATTTAAATGTTCATCGCTCACACTTTTACGCAAGTAGTTAAAAGCACTGTCTGTACAGCGATCTTGGAATGCACTTAAAATTCTTTGATATTATATTCCAGAGTTATTTTCATTTTATTTAATTTCAAACATTTTACATTCGTGAAATAATTTATGAAAAAACACTATTTCTGCATCGTTCCTTTCTTCTAAGGTATAACATATTTATATTCCAAACTGTATATAGTGAAGATGTACGTTAAATTAACTTTTGTTATTAATGTCACATGTTAAATTTTAATACATCTCAGTTTTGTATTGGTTGTTTTGTTAAAAGAGAATTTACTATTAACTGCCATACTGTTACTATTTTTGGCCTACCAATTTAATTTGCATTTTTTCAATTAGCTATTTTACTTTCTTAAACAGAAAACACTCCAATGTATGTTCAAGTGGCGAATTGTAGGGGAAATGTGGGAGGGTTAAAGAAAACAGGCGGACGATAATCCCAGAACATTACGGCCATATAATACTTACTTATGCAAATCACTGTAATGGATGTAGAGTTTTCAGCAATTTGGGTTGCAAGCGTTACTTCGTTTGAGTCTCACGGATTCTGTTATTACTTACACAATTTCCAAGCGTTTTTTGCAGGTCAGGTGGAATTGACACTGTGTTTGTAGTGACTAACAATTCTGAAATATGGTTTTAAGAGAAACAGAATTTTATGACGACGTTGAAGGCTAAACTGTCTACTATTACTAGAAGAATAAAAGTAATCTTTGAAATTTGACAGTCAACTCTAATGTCCACTTGGACTTGTCGAGTCAGCTCTTTCTACTGCAGTTTTTACCTTTCTTTTACAAATAAATAAATTCGATGTATCCAATACACAAATAGTGTGACTTTCGATGTCTATCTTATTAGAAAATTGAAAAAATAATCTAAATCCCTGTATGGACCAGTGAATCTAATTAATCTGTATTAAATATTATATTATCTTATTTATGTCCCTTGATTTATAGCAACTTCCACTATTCTTCAGGTATTGTTATATTACGCTATTTAAACATTTATTTATCATTATAATTAAAATAATGAACTGAATAAATAATGAATGGAATATTACATATGTTTCGAAAGTATAATTATATATTCTGACACTTATATTAGATATACTGTAGGTGAGATAACATTTTTAGGTAAATGAGCAATATAAATAACTCAGATAAATAAGCGAGTATTTCAGGCAAAGTTGAGTCTATACAACCCAGATCTGAGTAATATGCCTCATTTGGATTTCTTCACCATCACCGGTGTAATGGCTCGATATTTCGTTATTATGGATGGAACTCTAATGTATATACATCAGCTTTGCTCTGAGTTGCCAGCTCCTCTACTGCAACCTACGTATCGTTACTATAAAAGTAGTCTAACTCTCTTCGGTACGCTCACTTGCATTGTTTTCAAACTGGCTTTTGTTTTCAACTTTCATATTACTCACTGCATTAAGAGCTCGTGTGTGTTCGGGTAAGATTGGTTTGTAACGTAGTATATGTTTACTTGTTAAAATGACTACTCCTTTTGGCGGGTTATCGATGTATGTTTTGCACTGGGGGAAAATGTTCGCTTCGCGTCACGGAACGTCACGCATCGGGGGATGATTGCTCTGTAGCCGCTAGGGGTGGGACTATCGCGGCCATTTTGATGGCAGTGCGTTTCTCTTCTCCGTTCAGTGGCTATCCAGGCGTACTAGTGAGACGTTACTGTCGCTCCTTGTTAAGTGACTACTTCTTTTGGCGGGCTATGGATTTATGTTTTGTAAGGGAAAAATTTAATCATGGAGAAAAACTTGCCTTTCTTATTATAATTATAACCTTTAATCAATTACATTGGGCCTTACCTTACATTTACTTGAAAATAAATTACTTAAAATATTTGCCAAAGAAATGTCAAACCCAACAATTGACTTCTTAAAACATCGTATTTAACAACGACTAACGACGAAACATAAAACAATGAGATATGGAACAACAGATACAGCTTGTACATTATATTCAACTATATTTATTCTAGAATATTTATTTCTTATTTTAGTGATCTTTAACCCATCATTTCATTTTTAGAATATATTGACAATATAAATGAAGTAATTATTTACAAATACAAGATAGTGGTGAAAATGATACTGACCAAATTATAGAACCTAATATAAATGATAATAATGAAATTGTATAAACATTTAATATTTAGAAGTCAATAATCCATTTCAATATATAAAATGTAAAAAAATGCATAAAATTAATGGAAAGTCTAAAACTTTTTAACGTTTAAGAATTTCTGTCTCATATAATTTTAAAATATAAAAAATGACCATTTAATAATTGGGAAACGTACTTTTTCAAGATATATATTCAAGAAGTAGCCACTTTATCTAGTCTCGCGACAGCCTTTCCATTTTTTAATACGACAAAACTTCTTTTGTTGATTACACAAATCTGACTAAATAAAGTAAATACGCGATACTTTAAATTTATGATTTTTAAAGTGTTTCATTATTACTTTCGAGATTTTACTATCTCTAGCGGTTTAATATTTGGTTTATCATTCAGTATTCATAAATTTCAACCTTCGAACTTCGTAATATTTTTATATATAGAAAACATGCACACGTCATAATTGAATTTCATATTTTTAGTATAATATAATAACAGTGAAACTCTGACAGTCCACAATAATACCAAATTAAGATTTAATTCGTTGCTTTTACTAACCAAATCGAATTACAAGAGTAAACATTACACAGTATACAGCTGATAATTTTATTACTGGATGTATGTACAACTAAAACGTATTTATTACGGAAGTGTATTCTGTGTGTATATTTTACAGTTTATGCACCGTCACTGTAAGCTTTACATGTATTCCAGGATCGCCATAAAGCATAAAACACACAATACGCTGCATACGTACATGTCGACTCGTCGAGTACAGTCACTATGTTTTATTGTCGATTATATACTTTATGTCTACAGTATATGAAAATGTGAACTCTACTATACTATTCAGGACATTATGGTATCATAGCCTTTATGTCTGTACGGAATGTACAAGTACATTGTATACGACGTGTAATAAGGACTCAGGTAAGAAATAAAATATTGATTATGCTACTTATATTTCATACTTATAACTAAGGTATTGTTTTTGAAAGACTGGATCTTCAAGGAAGAAAAATTTAATGAATGGGAGATAATTATTTAACCTTCTTTTTTTACTATTTTCATACATTAATCGTTAAATTAGTTATTATTACAGCACTATATAATATATAACTACTATATTATCTAAACACTATAATATATCACAAATATAATAATATAAAAATATTCATTAAATAACTGATTCCGTTCAAAATAATCAATTTGTTTTGTTTTATATATATATATATATATATATATATATATATATATATATATATATATATATAAATATATATATATATATTATATATATACTTACTGTCCCTGAACTAATATATTATATTAGGTATTATTATATTCCAAAAACCGAATGCAAACCGTTTATATATAATATAATAATACCTAATATAATATAATAGTTCAGGGACATTAAGTATGAAATATTCCAGATTACAACATCCTAATTAATTTAAGCAATTTTTATGCTTCATTTTATATGCACAGATATTTTTTGTGCGTGGTTAAAGAAACGGAAACTTCAAAATTTTCAAGATATTAAAATATTGTTTCCAAGCGAATGAGTTGTTTCGTTGCAAGAAATATTTACATTGTTATTGAGACAGTACTTTTTCATTTTTTTATTATAAAGTATGGTAAAATATATCCATACTATTATACTATTACTAAAATACTATATTTTTACACCTGCTTATAAGTCAACCAGTCATATATGAAAAATCAATATTTAAACTATCTGAATGCAAAGTAATGACACTTCGATACAATTATATTAAGGAATTGAACACAGTCAAAACATATAATAGATTAAAGAAAATTTTAAACAATTTTATTATATGAGTGACTATTTGAGAAGAAACTTGTTTAAAATATTGCATTCACATCTTTACGGATCATTTATGGAAACAAAAACTTAAATATACTTAGTTTGTTGGTAAACTTGTCATGGTTTTAAAAATAATGTCATCATGTTGGCTCTCTTACCAGTCAATTTTATTAATTAATTTCTTTAATTTAATTTAATATAATTCGTACAATAGTTATTCAAAGAATGGAAAGATCTTGTGCCTTTTGGTAAATTTATTTCAAAAAGCATGCTTTTTAATATTTATAAGTTTGAATTAAGATTGTTTATACTTATGTATTTAATTTTTATATTTTGTATTCCGTTGGTGATAATTTTAATTAATAGTTTTTTATTTTTTTAATAGTTTTGTCATGAAAGGTATACGTTTAACGTACTGGATACTGAAGTAAAAGAGTTTTGATTTTGTACTGTATCTACTCACATTTTTATACCACAATTTTTTACCTAATGCGACCTGAAATAGGTTGCACGTAGTCACTTGTGGCCTCCTTAAAAAATAATTAAATCTTGTAATGTGTTTTGCACTAAAAAATTAACATTTAAAAAATTATATTATAAGAAATACGTAAGTTATAATAGAAAATGTCTTCAAAAAACTTGTATTTACAGTATAGTTATTAAATTAGCAGTCATCATGACTTTTGTGAAAATGTGTTAATTCGGTGGAACTGGACAAATTTGCTATTCCAACCATTGTTAACTGGAGTTTCTAGGAAATTTTATTATTTATAGCCCACCGTTTTATTTCAGAGATCAAGACTACGAGCTTATACATGAATTTGTAAAACGTAATGTAGTTCGATGATTTGAGGGAAAATATATTGAGAAGACTTTTTAATCTTCTCAATATATTTTTTAATTGTATGTAATATCTCAAAATTTTGAATCGTAATTCGATATTTTTTTATGAATTACGTATATGTTCATATACGTAATTACGTATATGAACATTTATGATTGTATGTATTAACTTCGCTACGATGGTGTTTTTATAATAATAACAATCATTAACGATTATAACAATATTTAATCGGATAACCTAACCTAGATGTATAGTAGAAAGGCAATCTCTTTGTTTCCTTTTAAGTACAAAAGTCATGAAACAGAATAAGATAATAAAGAAGAGTGAAAAGGATATCTTATCACAAATAAGACACTCAGCAGATGTGACAGTTCCCCATTTCGCAAGGTACTGTACTTGTTTCATTGTTTCTATATTGTATTACATCTTGTTGTACATTGCGTTTATGCGGGAATGTTTTATTTGTGACGTAGTAGATTGTTGATAAAGAAGGTCGTAAAGAGTTTGAGTGAATTACATTTGAGTCATAAACGTTACCTTTCATGTGTTCGGCATAGTTACTGAAGGAATATATTATTGTGTTAATATAATTTTGGTATTTTCTGTAAAATCACATGGAGCAAAGTTGGGTAATGTACCGATATAGTGATATACTCAGTCAGTAGCAAATTACTATGATGGATCCATACGTTACAATATGTACTACTGGTTAACCAATTTCTATAATATAAAGAGTATTTTAAATCTAAGTCAGCCATCTCAGAAGATTATGTTGAAACAATATTTTGCCAGGAGTGAACATATGTTTCGCCCTGTGAAAGCTCCAAGGCAAAAAATCAACATACACAATTCGTTATTACGTTCTTTTAACTCTAATGATATTTGAACGGTTTTCATTGTTTAAAACTATATCTGTGCAAAAATATACATACATTCACTTTATGTACAGTTTTCGGTGTTGGTGTTAATTATGGAAAAATACAACTATTTGTAATTTTCCCTGAATAACCCATCATTGTTGAGGACATTGATTGCGTATTTAGGTGTAACACAAAAAGCTTGATAGAGAGGAGAGGAAGCGAGATCTAGACAGCCACACCTCAGTGATTTGACCGATTATTAAATTGAAAACACAAATGTGTCATACGAAAATGGCACATGATTATGATATTATTAATCAAAGAGAATAATATTACTAATTAAGTACACTAAATATAGCAATAAACTTTTTTCTACGAAAGAGCAGACTCCTTGTATTAAAAGAACCAGTAACATTAATTAGGTTAGGTTCATACAAGCCGCTTTCAGGAGGTTTTGTTGAGCTTTAACATAACAACCTGGATTTAACGAACAATGGCATTATGTTTTTAACTTAACACAAACAAATATTGTATACGTATTTTAGTGAGAAAAACTACTAAAATATTATGCTTGTAATATCGGTGATCATTTTGAAACGTATCCCACATCCCCGCGGTTCATTTTATCTAGTAGCATCAGTTTCGGATCTGGTAGCATCAGTTTCGGATCTGGTTGTATCAGCTTCGGATTTGGTAGCATCAGTTTCGGATCTGGTAGCATCAGCATTTTCGGATCTGGTTGCATCAGCTTCGGATCTGGTTGCATCAGCTTCGGATCTGGTTGCATCAGCTTCGGATTTGGTAGCATCAGTTACGAATCTGGTAGCATCAGTTTCCGAATCAGAAGAAGCATCTCATTATAGCCATTGGGAATACATCCAATTGACACAAACCATCCTATCTCATTGCATTTTAATCAAGCGTTAATAATTATACAATTCACCTCGATTTGTTTTAGAATATATACGAGTAAGTGACACGAGGCCGTGAAAAAACTGATCTCGTGTTTGAATGGAATTTAGTATATGACACGGCGCGGCGCGAGAGTTGCATTGTATTGTTACGTATGACGTTGTAATACATGACAATGTAACTGGTGTTGGTTTATATGTGACGTCACAGGGTAGGTGGTTGACAGATCGGGACTATAAAACATCCAGCTGTTGTCACGCCCGTCACTGCCCTTATTGTACTGGAATGCGGATTGTGTTTAGGTATTGCACTGCCACCAATCTCGATAGATTTTAATCTTTTAACTTATGAAACAAACTTAATTTTTATGTGTGTAGTAAGTAAATCTTGTTAAGCGAATTACTAACCTGACAAATGTTATAATTCAATATTACTATAGAAAACAATGTATTATTATTTTACTGGAAACGTTATTTAGAACACAACTTTATATTCATCAAAATAATAATAAAAATCATGTGTTAAATAAGAAGTATATATTATTTTGTCCATTTTATATATGTAATATGGTATTAAACCACTTTTAAATTCTCCGTTAACGTTCCTTTCTGGATATTGTTTTGGTCTAAAGAGTAAAAGAAAAATGTATCTTCATGTCGAGTCAAAATGCAAAGTTCAGAAGAACTATGGATAATTCAATAAACATTTTATTGAGTCTCCCATATGATAGACCGTGATATTAAACACTTCGTCATTTTGTTATTTTTGAAATTATATGGGATATGATTATGTTTAAGAATTCAGTGACCTGAACGTAGAAGTTTGAATATGCATCCAAAAGATTATTTAAATATTATTTAATATTATATAACGAGAAATAAAAAAATAGAGACAAATATAGTAGTCAAATATGATGTAAGAAGGCTAGGTTAGTTAATAAAGCACATAAGAACTAGTTTTCTTAGTTAAATCTGAAAAATGCAGAAAATAGATTTTTTAATTCTAAAGAACCATTTTTACATCTTTTTTTTACATATAAATAACAAATTCTATGGTTTTTACAATTATTTTACATCTAATTTCGTAGGCCTAAAGTAATTTGTCTATTCCAATTTGGTGGAATAGAGTATGGTAAAAAGAAGTAGTCGTAGAATGGTTTTGGTTGTATAAGATTGCCTTTTATAACAGACGCTATAATTGCCCTATCCTGGTCAGTTACGTACCGTACAGAGACCAAATCCCGAGACTCAAGCCAGTAACATACTGCTAGCTTTAAACTAATCGTTATCCTGCGAGTAAAAGGTGAGACAGAGAACGTCCACAAACCGGGTGAGGTCAGGATTACGGAGACTCGGGCTGCAGTTTATGATGGCTCTAAATTTTCTCACAGTTGGAACCTGACAGTATTTCTAGACAACGAGCTGTTATTTCAGCTTCAAGGGGATACGTGTTCTAATATCTTTAAACTTATACCAGTACACCTGTGAGTTGTTACATGGTGGATCTGAACACTACACCATTTTTTAAATTCTCTATCCTTTACACTCTGTTTACATTTTTGTTTTATATCTGTTGAGGATAGTAATGGTTAGATTTTTATAAGGCTATATTCGTCCCTAAGCATCACCAAAACTCCCACTGGCACAACATTTACTACAAATGACATGGCATAAAATGAAATATTTCTTTATTGTAACGTAACCTAGTACAACTAGACAAACAGATGACATTATCCAGACGTATAAGTACGTACTAACCGTACGATGAAAGCATGAACAGAACTTGCGTGTAAGGGTGAAATTTGTTACATATGGTTTTAAAGTTTTAAGAAAAGAGACAGAGGAGTTATAATTATTATTGTTATAATTATAACAATTATGTAACAATTAATTTGTATACTTCTAAAAAAGTAGTATATAATTGGTTGCCTCAAGTAGGCTACTGAATTTATATATTTTATATAAGGGTTGGAACATTGCCTTAATACATTTCTAATTAGATTTGTATGATTAGTTAACTTTACAGTATGATCAATTTCACTTTTGATCAAGTCCCCATTGATCCATAAATATTACATTTGCAATGAGATAACTAAGTGATTGTCATTTACGCTTTTTAATGAAACATATGTTGTGAAGAAAACAGGAATTTTCCGGACATTTTTCATCATCGTTCAGTGAATCAGTTTTTTTTTTTCAAAAACGAGTAAAACTACGTTTCGAGATCTACAATCTGATCTCTTCTTCAGGTAATTACTGTAGAAGAGATTTACAGAGATCAGTACAGTATTTACCGGAAGAAGAGATCAGATTGCAGATCTCGAAACGTAGTGTTACTGATTTTTTGTTCCACTGAACGATGGCATATGTCCGGAAAATCATGTTTCCTTTACAATCCTTCCATCGTCAAAAATAAACTTCAAACAAAGGACATATACTGTATATTAAGATGTATATTTTCCAGCGAAACTATAATATTATAAAACTAAATTTGCGTGTACCAAAGACCGCCAGACAAAATTAATAATTTTACCAACGCACAGGCACGAAACCTTTATGGCTGAAGCAGGAAAGCTGGGCCATCACAACACATGATTTCACAATAAAGTAGTTATGGCAGGTGTTAGTGTTGTATTTACGATACCTTGATAAATAATAGCGACAGAGGGCTATAGCGAACCTTTACGTGTCATATTTTGTGGGAGAGCCATGAAATATTTAATTTCATCAGAGATTGGGTTACCCGTAACCTATACGTAAATATAAGCTGGCTAGGATTAGGTTGAAATAAAATTTAAAAACGGTATTATTGAGTCGACAAGATCAACTGTAGTGTAACTTTAGCAGTTTAATATGGGCATTAATATCTCCCACATTCTTGATTTGATAGAGTTTACATTGTGAAAAACACATTTCATCAAAATATTGATGAAAATTTCCCATCTCTTAATAAAATTACGAAAACTCCAAAGGTATATTACAATTTGGTGTTATTATAATGTTATTGCAATTTGCACAATATTTTAATTTATGTATCCTATAACACATTCGTAGTCATTCATTGAGTTTCTTTATTTACATGAAAAACTATATTATATAATTCCGTATGTAATATATTCCGTCCTCCACTGATTGACTATCGAATTACTTTTTTATTAATATACAGAACAAAATATTTGACAATTGACATGGTGCATGTGTGCTTTGGTGTTTATTTTTCATTGCTACAAAATACGTTAAAACATCTTAACGATGTAATATCTTAGAGATAAAAATGAATTGCAAAATGTGTTGCTAAGCGCTAATTTCAATAAGGGCTGGAAAAAGTTTTTTGTTTAGTTATTTTTGTAAAATATTCGTAAAAAATACGCGGACACATTATATTAAACTAGCAGTTACCCACGGCTTCACACGCAATTATTTCAAAAATCTAAAGCCACAGCTTCTTAGTGAAAACATTTATGATGTAATATGATGGATCTTGTTTTTGTCTGCCGTGACGATTGCCATTGGCTAGTGCCCTCTGGTTTGTCGTAGATGGTTAGTAGACGAATGCAGACGTATTGTGACCTGTACTCTGTAGTTCAGTTTTAATGATTAGTGTTGTGTATAGTTTTTTATTAAGTGCATGTTTTTAGAGTTAGTGAAGTTGACAAACAACATGGTGATTGTGATTCCTGACTTAGGCATACCACAACGCTTTGGTATGATTTGTTTATTTTAACCTAGTTTGTAATTATGTATTAGGTTATTTATACCTGAAGAAGAGATCAGATTGTAGATCTCGACACGTAGTGTTACTGATTTCTTGTTTCACTGAACGATGGGAAATGTCCGGAAAAATCCTGTTTCCTTCAATATGATGGAGCCCTACAATTATTTGCAACATGAGTAGGCATGTCAGGTTCCTATTTTATCAATATCCATGGTTGAGAGATTCGAAATGCAAAAAAAATTACTGGCTCCATTTTAGGGTTTTTTGTACAAACAAATACATACACTTTAGTCTCAAAAACCTAATTTTGTTAAAATTTTATCTTTCGTCTGTATTGATCAATTTTCTATATAAGTGCCATACTTGAGTTTGACTTGTCTTCCGGTCCAAAAAAATTATACCGACAAAAACAAAATTTGATTTTCAACTGTCCACTTTCGGCCCTTTAAATTTAAGATTCTTTATGCTTAAGACTTTTGAAATGGTATAGTTTGCTTTTTTGTCCCGATAAATAAATATATAAATTACGTACGAGTGAAACGTTTCTGGGTCAATTAAAAAAAAGAGCCGAATTAAATCAAATTCACCGACTAAATTTTGCTCTAATATATTTACGGTTCCACAGTTAAGTTTGTGCTGTTGCACTGACCAAGAAAATAACATATGTTAGTTTTGGAACCAACTTAGATTTAAAAGCGTTTATTTGTGGTCAGCGACATTTTTATTGTTTTGAGTAAGTAATATTAATCTTTACCCCGATTAAGAAAATAGATTCGGAAATGCTAATAAATATGTAAACTTTAAAAGAGGAAAAGTTTTATTGTGGGTTATTCTTTGGAGATAGATAGATATATGCCACCGCGGGCATTTTTGTAGGCCTTTTTGAAATTTACACTTCCATAGTACACTTTTTTTGTTTTAAGTAGTACAGTTTAGTTATCATTAACAATGAAAATGCTCAAAAATGTCAATTTTCTTATTATACCAACTTTTCTCTACTTTCTTACTTGATGTACATTACTTAGAAACCTGCCCTAGTTCACAACGATGCCGACAGCGAAAACCATATCAAAATCTGTTGAGTAGTTTAGAAAATATCGATTCACAAAAAGACCAACGCAAAAAGCTACTTTAATTCATTCTATGTACTAAAGAAAAATCAGAGAAGTTGCCTAAAGAATGTTTTACCAAAAATCAGTTGCATAAAGACTCATTAAGAAATGTTCCTAAATAAAATGAAAGTTTTGCTTTTACACTTAGGCATTCGTTGTTCCTTCGCGCCCTTGCGCATTACATATAGGTCTTCAAAATTAATAAGTAATACTCGTGCACTGTAGAAAATGTTACGCCCTTTTTTTACTAAATGGCCTTGCTTCGGTTAAATGCTTATTTTAAAGTAATGAGCCAAAAGCTCTTTTTTACTTTTTTAAACATTTTTTTATATTTACCGAAAAACATCAGAGTCGAGATTGGCGACTCCGAAAACTTAAAACTAAAATAACAATTACAGCATAAATTTGTAATTAAACACACCATTCGACTGGGCTAATATTCCTTTCCTATTTTTTTCTTATTAGTTAGGGATATTTTTAGGTTTTTCTCGGTGAGAATAAGGTCAATATAACTTGTAACTCCACAGACTTAAAACTGACCTATTATTCAGCTATCGCCTGTTCAACATAAAATTGAATTCGAAATCAGGATAGCAATGGGTAGTATCCTATTATTGTTTGATTATGAAAAATGAATATTCCTTTAAATGAAAAATTGTAATGATGAATATTGAATTAATATTTTAATAAAAAAGAGGAGCCAATCCCCTTTTAAGCCATGTTTAGTCCACTCTCTTGGGGCCACTGGCCTGTGCGAGGATCTTAACCTGAATCCAAAATTTATTTGAATAATTATTATTTGTTCCAGGTGAGATCCATTATCAGAAGATCAGTCAATTTTGTCATAGCTGAGAGAGTAAGTATGCAATAAGCTTCTGCAATATACTGTATGTATTAAACAAAGAATGACAAAATATGCTAAAGTTATACTTACTATAGATTTGATTAGCAATTCCATCACTCATTTATTATTTCATCTTTATATTAATACAACATTTATAAATTGTAATTCACAATAAATTGCTATATGTTCAATTAGTATTATAAAATAAATTTCATGTAAAGTTTAAATTCTATAAAGAAATCGTTCTTGAGATTTCTTGAGTTACATGTGTTGCTATGTTGCAGGTAAAAATTTTATATGATTTTAGTTTCTTTGTTTCTATATTTATTTATCCTGTGAATTATTCCTTGTCATCATGGTTAAAAATAAAACCGACAAAAAAATTTCACTAACGCCTAGTCAAATCCTATGGAGTGATATGCACCATCATCGGAGTTGATATTATGCACATAAAAATAAAGCATTATTAGCAAACTTTCAAGTACATACATCAGTGCGTTCTCGAGATAGCGTTTTGAAAAAAAGACCGAAATGAAATTGTTCTAGCCCCGCGAATGCCAGGCAATCCTAACGCTCAGCCAACGAAATATTATAGAAATCTGGACAGAGGACTTATGAAAATTAAGTGGAAAGTGGCAATCTGGTAGTTTTCTACGGTCTGAGGCAGTGGCGTAACAATAAAGTGTTTGGGAGTTCAACTTGCTCAAACCCAGTGCTCGTAAATAATATATATTATTTTATCGGATTAAAAATATGTTAATCCAAAAATTTATAAATTGTATCCAAAATACACTTAATAACCGCTTTAATAGGCCGAAAATTTGGACTAAAAACCGTGAAATTCTCTATAAATTGCGAAAAAGAAATCAACATTCGCCGCATCCGCCACTACGTCGTCAGACTCTCATATAGAAAAATTATATTACCGACAATGGAGTTTAAAAATTAGGTTAAGGAATGGCTGCTGGGAGATGACGTTTCCGGCCCTGTTTCACTGACCGTCGTCAGGTCCTGGGTTGTAGTTTCACGAACTTCAGCCGTAAACACACAAGGTACACTCTATTATGCCTGTGAATGCTTGATTGAAAAAAATACTAAAAAGAACATAATACTAAATTACTTGACAGGTTGTTTTATGCGAAAGCTTTTCCTATTGTAATTTTGTTCTTAATATCCGATGCAGCCTATTTTTATACTCATCTAGCCGTTCCGCACGCTTTTAGTACCGTTTGCGTATGAGCACTTCTGGTGCAGGTAAATTATATTTCCATTGCCGTTGTTGAGTTTGTCTTGGTGTCACGATCAAGAAGGTCTGTGTATGTTTATAGCCATTGTACACGTACATGTACTTTATTATAAAGGTGTCTAACACTCAAGCTTTAAGTTGAACCAGAAATTAATTTTAAAGACTAATATAAATAATAACTTAGCCCATTCAAATAGTGTTTGGCTGTTTAATATAAGTAACTGTCTTGTAATTGCAGTTTATAATGCGAAGGCATTTTTAAAAATTGTATCTTCTGCAGCTCCACCTGGTGGCGTTACACCAATGGGCATAACATATAAACCTTCTTCGTGGAAAAATTATATATACATATAAATTTTCATAATGGTAGGTCACATTTTTTACGATTCTATAAAGGACATACATACAAACATTCATTTATATATATATATATATATATATATATATATATATATATATATATGTATATATATATATATATATATATATATATATATATATATACTAGCAGTTGCCCGCGGCTTCGCACGCAATTTCCCGTTGAAAACAGTACACTATATTCACTTATTCTTTTTCTATCACATTCTAAACATTGCTGAAATAATTGATAGTCGTTCCTTCGTTAGCCTCTTGGGCGTATTATGAAGGTATGTACCATATTCCTGCCTCTATCTTTCGTGGTTTTTGCTAGGTGTTGATAAATTATTAAGAACAATTAATGTATATTGATGAATGTCGGTAAACTAATTAGGTTATAAGGAATCAAATTCGGTATGTTAAAATTAATTTTCTGTCTAAGATATTTCCAGTATTATTTAGGAGTGTGCCTTCAAGAAAATGTATCAAAGAAACCCAATTTCGATCATAAAGTGTCTTCTTTCGGCTCTTTTCATTTACCTTCGATGTAACCAAACTCGATTACCTTATGTGCAAACATTCACGGATTTGTACAATGAGGTTGTTTTCATAACATTGCATTAGATAGTTTATTGATCATTGGTGCAATCTGAATTTAAAATTAGGCAATGACGTCTTCTATGCAACCTGCATTACACTACTGATCAAGCACTTTACAATAAAAATTTTCTAAATTTTAAATGTAAACAAATGTTTCTGCCACTTTGATGAACTTCAGCTGAAAGTATTAACAGCTGTTAAGTATCAATTCGCTTTGTATTACGTGTCGTAGAGCAGTCTGTTGGATCCAATATAAAACACTCCAACATCAACAAAAATTTATAATTAAAAAATTAATTAAATAAACAATTTAAATTGGACCAAATTGTGAATCTAAACCACTCTAGAATACCACTGAAAACACACTAAAAATTTCATCAAAATCGGTCCAATAGTTTCTGAGTCTATAAAGGACAAACACACAAACATTCATTTATATATATATATATATATATATATATATATATATATATATATGTAGATTAAAAATACAAGGTATCAGGTATCATATACAGTAATGGATGGTAACACGAATTGCGTGTGAAAGTCGTACAAAGAATTTGGAATACGGTGCTCTCCCTCAAACGTAAACACAGCAGTCAATCATCATAAGCTTAATTACGGTGCAACCCTGGCCTCTTTCCTTTGCAGGCTATTTATAACTCCTCTTATAGATCGTGTCTCTTATCAACACCTTATTGTCTGATACACTACCCTTACTCAACCCATCAATAATTACGGAAATGTGCAATACATACCCTTGCAAGTTTGAACATTGCAGGTCAGGAATATTGTTTCAACAGACCTGTAAGTTAAAAAAGAATTATAAACTAGGTTAATTTAAATTATATGAAATTTATTTGTTATATACAAATAATCCTGCTTTGGTTGTTTTGGTGATAAGTTGTAAGGTTTATTCTCCAAAGTTCTACCAGCCGATAGTTAAATGGCCAACCCTGCCCCCCTTAGAAGAAATTTAAGGCTGCGCCCCTGGTCTGAGGTAAAGAAACTTCCTAATGAAAAAATATTGTTTATTGTTGCAGGGACTTCACGGAATAGGGTTCACCTGTTACATTCTATTACAACAATCTAATAACATAAACGCACAAATATCAGCATCCACGCAATTACTGAGCACGGCGTCGTGAAAAATAGGATTAGTTAAGAATGTTATCCAGAGATAGTGTCTTTGTGTATGACGGTATATGATTATTGTCAGTTGGTCCCACTAGCTATCAAACTGTTATTGACAGAAAACTATATCCCGACTCTTTCAGACCGAGTTTTTTGTGTTGTAACTAATTATCATCCAGTGAATTGCAGACCTGTTGACCAGCCACTTTCATCGTCAAATATGGTGGGGCAATATCAAGTTCTCTATCAACTCTACTATATTCTATTACAGTTCTGTTTTGGTATTTTAAAATGGTATCAGAACCACCTAACCTCCAATTTTACATGAAAATTAAACTAAAAATATTATGGCTTAAAACGGGTTAGGAAATGTGAGTTGACAAATGTTTAACTCTGCTTTAAGCTTGTTTTTGCCGATGAATTATTTGAAAGGATAAAAGGTATTTATATGTTAAAAAGTTATAGGGCAACGTTTCGAGGATTGAAATCTATCCTCTTCATCAGGTGGGAAGCTTTGACCAGCACTTTTATCGTCAAAAGCAATATTCTGGGGCAATATTAAGTTCTGTATCAAGTCTACTATGCTTCTGTTGGTTCTTTTCAAGTACTTTAAAATGGTATCAGAACTATCTAACCTCCAATTTTCACTTGAAGCAGTAAACTTAAAATATTGTGGTATAAAACGGATTAGAAAACATGAGCTAACATTTCTTTGTTTTAAGCTTGTTATTACCGATAAATTGTTTGAAATGGTAATTGGATTTAGGAAATTTGTCATCGTTATATGTTAAAACGAGTATAATATAACGTTTCCAGGATTGAAATCTAACTTCTTCACCAGGTGAGAAGGTTATTAATAAATTAAAAAAGAAAGGAAATAAATAATAAAAAGTTATTCATACATTTCATAAAATGTTGATTCTTTTTGTTTTTCTTCTTCCTTTCCTTTCATTTGATATGTATTAATTACCTTCCCACTTAATGATGAGGATTGAGTTTAATTCTTGAAACGTTTTTTTGTGCATTTCTTTACATATAAAGATGACAAAAGTCCGAAATTGTATCCTTTTATTATCCTTTTAAATGTCTAACATTGAAAAAACATTTATTGTAATTATGATCTGAGTATGAAGAACACTATCACTGTGCATTATCTTCGTGAAGTTTTCTTCCTTTTCTTTTATTTGTTATATATTAATTACTTTCCCACCTGATGAAGAGGATAGAGCTCATTCCTCGAAACTTTGTATTGTGCATTTTTTAACATATAACTATAGTAAAGGTCCGAAATCTTACTATTCTTTCCAAATGCTTAACACTGAAAAACATTTATGGTAATTATGATCTAAGTATGAGGAACATTATCACTATGCATTATCTTCGTGAAGTTACACCACTTTAAAATGCAAAAATTAGGTCAATACAAACGGGAACGATATATTAACATTTTATGGCGTTGAAATTTAACGTGAGCACGCCACAACCAGTGTTGAAGTGTTAACCGACCGCTCAGCTGACCGAATTAAATAACCCAAACAGCTGGCACTCAGCGCTTATTGCAGCATGAAAAGGCTTTTATTGCAGCATTAGTTCACTTCTCCGCTGTCTGACGGTAAGGGCACATTATTCCATTTAATATTTAATGGTGCCGTAATAAACATTTACCGACTACATTCTGAGCCAAGCGCTACCTCGCAGTACAGTAACAAATGAACCATTAACGACCAGAATTACTTTGATATTCTTTCATTCTGAAAGCATGCTGGTGGTTTTATTACTATTTGTTTGCATTGTAATGTGTTTTCAATGCAATGTATACATAAAGTATGGCTTCTTACATCATAAAGCAATTATTAGTTTAAAATTACTTAAAAATGCAACAAATTTATTCACTTTGATTTGGACTTATGTTTTGGATTAGGTCAATGCAGACTTTCCTCCAAAAACATTAGTGACATTCTTTAGCCCTACACTAAAAGATGGATGGTACTGCGATGCAGCTCTAAATTTAAATTTTTAAACTGTGTTTAATCCAAGGGATTTTCGAATTGTACCAAATACGTGCCAAGAAGCACTAAGTCCTTAATAATTTTAACGATTCACTAGTTGTTTGTTCTCTTCACATATGAAGGGTAATAACACCCTGCCAGCAGATTATTTATAACGAAAACGTCACGCAATTAGATTGAAGATTTCCCTCAGGGTTGTAACTTTCCATGTAAACCTACGTAACATCTAAACCCAAAAATCGGTTAAAAGTTTTGAAAACATTTCATGTTTTTAGGTCTGGTACGAAAAAATTGAGAAGGACGTGGTATAAGTGAAATATAAAAATAAGGTAAAAGAAACTAGAACTTAGTTTCTCTCGTCTTATATGATTACCAAGAAAATAAAATATTATGAACCTCCCTATCATGTGACCTATTTCGTCATGGAGGAATTGCATGAGGAGTATTCTAAAATCCAAATTATTATGCATATGCGAGTATTCTAATGATACGGAAAGTTCTCAGGAAAGGAAGAAGTAGACCGCGTTACAAGCCAATACAAGGTAATAACCCTCAAAAGCCAAAAACCAGTAACGTGTATAATGTGTAGCAATAAACGTGAACTCTTGGCTGAGCGTTAGTGAAGCCCATCAATCGATTGGGTGGAAAAATTCAATTTCTGCCAGTACGTCCTTACGATATTTCGATAATAAACTCACCTATAGAATCGAAATTGTCCATATTTGTTGAAAATTTATATACAAGCAACATCGAGTTCGACGACAGTGCATATCACTAAGTGGAATCTCGTTGAGCATTATCAAACATGTTTACAGTCCTCCTCCGTAGACTAATGGTTATAGTTTCGGCTCTCTAACCGAGAGATCACGGGTTCAAATCCAGGGGAGGTCCAATCATGTACTTTGTACTTTAATAACAAACCAGTGAACTTCGAAGCCGGCATAGCATGATTTTGAGGCTTAAATTATACTAAAAAAATTAAAATAAAAAAAAACATTAAGTTATTCTAATTGCTAACCATGACTGCCCCAAGAAAATCGCTGTATAAATAAAGTTGTAAGCAAAAAATATAATCATATGACATTTTAAAAGGTGACATAATAACATATGTAACCTAGTGAAATACGCTTTAAACTTTGAATCATGCAGTGCCCCATTGAAACCTGTTACGCAAACGTGGTGTGACGTGTTCCAACTTTTATTGCGTTTAGAAAGTATAATCTTACTCCATACAATTGTAAACTTATTCATTGAAAATCATACAATAAGTTTCTATTGCATCGTATATTGTTAAAATATTTGTGTAAACTATTTAATATACACTGGGTTAAGTAACGAAAAAAGATTAAGCTAACCAACAACAAGCGCATGAAGCATTATTTTAAAAAAATACTAGACAAGCTACGATGCCATTCCTTCTGTGATTTTTACTTTTTTAATAAAAATTTGGTCTCTATAATGATTTATTTGAGAATTTGAATCGAATTTTTTCTGATCAGGAATATTAATAAAGCTTTAGAACATGCTATTCTATTTACTCAATGTACGCTCCAGTTCTTAGTTTAAAAATAAATCTTTTATGGCAAATTAACGGTATACTGATACGAACTAGGTCTTATTATATCACAGGTATACAATTACAGGTTATACAAAATATTAATTTTATGTTAAATTTGTTTCCATTTTATACAGAACGTGATTTATTACTGAAAATGATTTTAGGTTTCGGAAACTTTTCTAAGAACTAGGTTTAAATGGTTTGCCTTTAAAATGTATTCACACAGGAATTTCTTTACACCTGAGTTATTGTTTCTATTTGTTGTTAACCATGTCAATTTATTATATATTTACATATATTTATAAACATATGTACATTATTATAAATATAAGATAGGTATATATCCCAAGTAGGCCTTAAATTATATTTTATCGGACACTATCATATAAAAATAATCTATGAATGAAACAAAATTACAATCTTTTAAATTTCACTACAATTATTGTTACTAGCCTAACACTTGTAGAGATGTGTGTTATAACGTTAGAACCCCGTATCACTCAGTATATCCAAGACTGAAATGGGAACATATTAACGAGGTAGCGAATTTAATGTCCATGGAGGTGCAAAAGAACAGGTTGGCCGAGATCCAAAACAACCTGGGCCGTAACACCCAGATTATAAACCCAGGCTTTGTGCAAATCGTGGCTCTGATTATCTTGTTGACTATCAAAATTAAATATACACTCTGCTGATGGGACAAACGATATTCATTAATTTCTATATATAAAAATTATTATATATATACATTAATATATATATATATATACATTAACTTAATTTGTATAAATGGCAATAGCCGAATTTAATTTAAATAAACATTGAATCGCAAAAAGTACTTGCTCCGCCGAGACTCGAACCCGGATCTCTCACTTGTCAGGTGAAATATATATGCATATCGAATGTTTACCTCTATTGGTTAATTTCAGATTAAAATATTTTCTTATCCGAAACTTTAAAATATGTAAACGTAATGTACCAAAATCCGATACTGTCTAGACTTTCAATGCAGAAGATCACAAGCTAAGGTGTAACCAGTTAAAATTTAGAAGCCGATTAATACCTTATTTTCAATCTGAATGACCTGATCTGGACTCTAGAACTGCATAACATGTTACTACACATTAAAACTTTGATTAAAGAGAATAAAAATATTATAATGCATACCAAAGGGGTTTTAAACGGGGTCACAGCCTTCTCTCTACAAAGGCACATTACTGGGATCTCAGAATCTATTCAAAGATAAAATATAAGGAAATACCTCATACATATACATTCACCAAAGAACTGTGGTAATGTAATGCTACTCACAAATTACGTAATATCTGACTGCTACACTACACTGACAGCATGAAATCCAGACTGGTTGAAATTAATTCAAGGATTGTCACTGCTCGTCTTGTTTGTGCTCATGCGCAGAAGCACAAACAAGACGTCACACGCATCAAAGAAGGTGGAACACTGACTCGATATCGGAATTTCCTGTTGCATCGCGGCATGTCATATGAAACAATGTAACAAATTTCGTAAAATTTAGAAATAGGGAATTTCGGAAATCCTATTATACTTTTGAACCATGCATCGTCATAACGAACTATAAACAAAGGATATGATAAACAAAGGTGATCCATATAACAATTGAAAAATTGGATCTCATCTACAACAAAGTAAAGAGGTTGGCAACAAATAATTTATACTTGTTAGTATACGCAACGTGATGCTCCTAAGACTTGCTAATGTTCACTAGTTTCAGTTTATGTTGAAATTTTTCAATAGCAAATAAGTATAAACTCGTAGTGCTTTCCTGTTCATCTTCTGTATCTTAGTTTTATCTACTTTATGAATAACTTATAAGGTATGAAATTATATTTTTATGATTGGTGTATAATGTATTGATACAGACTATTAGGTATTTTAATTATTGTGTTAATTTTACGATTTAACACTAATTTTCTATCTACGATTGCTTTAATAACTCTTTAACCCTTAACACAACATCTATCCATTTAGATACTTAATTCTGACTGTATCTTGTTTCAGTTGAGTGAAATACTAAATACTTAAATAGTAAATAGAGCCAAATAAATATTTAATAGCCGTCTTAAAATATAAAAGTTAGTTAATTAGAACTTAATACAGAATTTTAGGAGAAATAAAAATAAAAATCAAGACTTCCTCTGGAATACATGACCGCACACAGAAATATATTATCAATTAACTTGACAACTTAGAATAGTGGTATAAATAGTCTTTGAAATATTTATCAAAACTACGATCATTTAAAACGAATTATCTGGAAAGTATAAAATATTTTAACCATAATAATGGTAACTAAAACAATACAATATCTTTAACTCCACCAAGTTTGAACGTATGATATGTATATTTTTAGCTCAAACAGGCCATCATTATATACAGTAAATTCATATCAAAGTAATTGTATTTTTAATTTAATAAGATCACCAAGGAAACTATCTTTGTTGTAACAAAAATGTAACTAAATAGTATTCTGGTTAGATATTATTGTTAAATGCACTGATAAAATTAAATAAAGGGAGCAAACCACAGTCCATATTGGAATAGCTAACCGCTACCAGACCGGACTAAATAAAGTAAACAGCTGGCACTCGAGTTCACTGCAGCGTGAAAATACTGCTAATAATAAAGCTTCAATAATATTGTAATATCTGACTTTGGCATAAACAGTCAAGCTTACATTACTGTTGGGGACCGTTAATACAGAGCGTTAGTGCGTAATTATGTACGGTAATAGTTATGTATCCAGTATGGTGTAAGAGAAGCTTTCCATTTGTGTGTTATATTGCAACTATTGTAACAAAATTCCGGACATATCTGGAAGTACAAGATGACCATAACAGCATGATCTTCATTACTTTACAATATTGGCATCTCCACAATACTTGCTGCACCTGCAAAAGTGAGAGACGGCGATAAATTGCTTTAAGTATTCGTATAAGATAAGATTCCATCCATTACAAGTGGTTATAAACTGCTAAAACTTCAACCAATTTTGCGTTTTACTATAAAAAAATATTATTCCCATGTATTCTATTTTGATATTAAGTTCTGGTTGGATATACTACATGTACAATATTTAAAAAATAAAATATTAAAAAGTTTTAATTTAATATTTAAAATATAATATATAAAAAATTAATATATTATATATAAAATAGGCTACAATATTTAAAAAATAATCATGAAAGTAAATATTTTGAAATATGTGATAAGTATTCATGTTATTAAAATAATGTTTGATTTTTGTACGGTAATTTTATGTATTTAAAATGCTTGGCTACACTGATATGTCTCTTTTGTGAATTTTAAATACATCCTGCAATAGGGATCTGCCTACGAGCTTCCAAAGTTCCAATTTAAATTTTATGAGAGTAATATTGGTTATTTTAAAACAGATAGGTGTTTTATTATTAAAACACACGTGTTGCTCAAACAATCTCAATACACTAACCAAGTTAACATCATCTTATTTTATTAAGATTAATTATCACTTCTTTAAGTTATTATATTATAATTTCTTAACCGGTAAATAGTATAGTTATGACTGTTTACTTTTTTGACTGCAAACAGAACGTGGCTAACCTTGTATATAAAAGTATAATATGTGAAGCTGTAGAAAAATTAAGTCAATGAAAAGCGTACCAAGAATAAATTATTATCATTTCATATGTTTTATAATTAGGCTACTCATAAACCACTACAGAATTACTTACCCATAGACCTAGAGTGTAACATCCCATATAAGTAAGCCATTGTAACAATATAAGTGTACATTTTGAATTAAACTCCATTTCACCTTCCACTTAGTCCATCGTCTGAAATCTGACACTCTTATAAACTTCATTTCTGAAATATGGAGTCCACGTCTGTTTGAAGAGATCCAAAATGTCGGTGATAAAAAATCTGAAAACTAACCTTCCTTTTGGACGCCGCACTAAGCTGAAGATGAAATTGAACTGAACTCAAAATGTTCACTGAATCAACTCTTCCCACTGTAATTAAACTATAATTTAATACCTAATTAACATGCAATAGTGATGCGGAATGTGATCAATGAAGGATTCGAAAATAAAGAGTCTTCCTAGCTTTAATGTACTTTAAGCTATAGAAGCTATTACTGTCATGCAGTTGTGTATGCGATCCAACTGTTTCCATAACGAACTGGCTTCAAAATATAAAAAAAAACTTTTGGTCATTTCAAAAATAACTGACAATGACGGTGTTGCTAATTCAGGGAATTGAAAATACTGTTGGGACGATTGAAATGTTCTCATCATGTGTTTGATGTGGTGGGGGGAGGGGGGCATGACGGGCGGAGGGGGGATGATAACTAGACATCAAAGCGAGCGTGTTTGGCAGCCGTTACCCCCTTGCGCCCTCCCCCAGTTTTACCAACGTAATTGTTACGAAACATCAATCTACCTGTTTTTATTTTGGATCAGTATTACCAAAATGCGGGATGTTCCATTAAAATGTGTATACTCGAAAAACTTTATAGTTTTGATTACACGGCATTTTAAAGTATATATATATATATATATATATATATATATATATATATATATATATGTGTGTGTGTGTGTGTGTGTGTGTGTGTGTGTGTGTGTATATACAGATTGTAAATAACAATTGAAAAAATTAATAATTATATTGAGAACAGAAATAACATAAACGCTCACTTTTACACATTATAGTATATAACTGTATATAAAAATAATTCACTTCTGTACAACTGACAATCATAATGTAGTATTTATCTGCAGTATTCGTTTGGTTGCAGTTTTGCTTTACCGGGGTTATGGCTACTAATGAAATGTAACCAAGTAAAACCTTTGAACAGCCGCCATTTTGTACTGGATCAATCTTTTTGAGTGCGGTTTGCGGCATTAAACTCTGCTAGATAAGCCCTTTAAAATGATGTGCATATTGACCTATGCTCCTATTTAAGATTTCCTTCTGACTCCTTGCGGGACGTCCCCTTGATATTACAGAAAATTGATAGTTCCTTCAAAAAGTAGATTTTTAGGTGTAGTATTGATGTACCAAATCTTGTTCATTTATCTGTTATCGTTTAGAAAATATTATACCAGTGCAGGACTTTATGTACACCCTGTATAAATATTTAACATAATACTCCCGTTATAGTTTTATACGCAAATAGACACGGTTCCTTATAAAATTTTTGTTACTCATCATAGTTATAATAATAGTATATATAATATTTATACTTACACAAAAACTTCAGAATTGTCTTCAATTTTTTAAACGTGTTTTTTTTTCTATTTAATAACTAACTACTCATTGAGGTTCTCTCTCTCCTAGGTCTACAACTCAAAATTGTCTGTGTATGCTAGACAGAGTTAGTTTCAAAAACTGCGTGTGTTTTTTACTGATCGATATTACATCGTGATTTCTCACCCAAACTATAGTTACAAATATTACAGACAAATCGGAAATTTAATTGAATTTTAGACATAACTCGTTTGAAGGTCTCTAGAGCAGATATAGATGGAGCGGATTCTGTGATAAGCAGGGTGTCAGCTATAACGGTACCTTTACACTGTTTTTTTTTTTTTTTTTTTTTTTTTTTTTTTTTTTTTTTTTTTTTTTTTTTTTCAGTGTAATACAGGCGTAATAAGTAACCTCTATTTAAATTGCAGCTCTCATACATTCCTGAGATAAGGCAATACCTCCCTATCTTCAAAATTAATTTGCAATCACCACAAGTGTGTGGCCTGTGAGCCTGAGAACTGAATTTAGTGACGATAAATTGATCTGAATTCATCCCGCTAAAACTTAATGAATTCCATAAAAGTCTGGGAAATATATTTTTGAATATTTTATGACAACTTTCATTTAATCAATGACATCTCTATAGGTTTATTCGTGCATTTCTTGTTTCACTTAAATTCAATGTGTCCTTTCAATACTACCAAAACAAGTCCAGAGATATTCTTGAATTAGCCACGGAATTTTTGTGTCAAAAGAATGGTAAAGTATTTTATTTAGCATATCTTTGAGCTCACTATAATCACTTTTAGACATTTTGTGAATATTGGCTACAAATTTAAGGCCATAATGGTCGCAAAACCTTATTACAAATCTTAAAAATTTAGAAAACATTGATAAAGTCTGTTTGAAATATGTAAAAAAACCACAGCCCAAAATAAAATAAGAAACTTAATTGAGATAAGTATTGAAGAGGCATTATCTGCCAGACCTTCTGAGATTGCTAAATAGGCCAATTTTGCAGTTACTTGTTGGAGTAAGGAACCTCCAATAACACATACCTCTTCTGCTTTCAATGTCAAAAGTAAAAGCAGGTGCCATCCAAAACACCTTTCACTCGTATATCCTAGAGGCTGGTTCCTATGACTTGGAAGAGCGTTGATTTGATCTGATCATTCGAGAGTGCAAAGCTAACCAAACTAGTTAATCTACCGTTTGAGGGAAATTTTTCCTAAGGTTATTACAGACTTGTGGAAAAGGTACCTGAAAAGCAATTATCGACCAACCTTTATCTTTCTCGTTTTCGGAAAATTTGCTGAAAAATTGTTTCTCAATCAGTAGATTGTTGAACTTTATGGAACCTTTAGAAATATTTTCATTCAGCCAATTTGACTCCCACTGAGATTTTCCTAGATCGATGCAATAAATAAGCTTGTTGATAACGAGGCCGAGGGTCTGATTACCCCTGGGTATTCGGTCAATGTTTTCTGCGTCTGCCCTAGGCCTTCTTCTGTGCCCTCCAATGGTGAATCAGCTTAATAGTACGATGTTAGAGGACTCGCTCACAAGTGAATTAAGGTTTTCCTTGATTATCATTGTGTCCTGGTTTAAAATCCAGTGTCAAAACAATTTATTTGAACTGGAAGTTTTTGGCCTGAAATTTTGGATCGTATTAGTATCAGTTATAAACCATACAACATTCCACCCAATATACGTTTGATCCAAAGCTCATACTATCTATGTTTTCAATAAATGAGCTTGAAACAATAGTTTAATGATAAAATCTCTCAATATTAAATACTAATAATTAAAACAAAAGTAGTTTAACACCTTATGGTTACTTTTATTGAGAGGTGACGGAAGAGAGGGAGGTAGGAAGAGAGAGGATGGCAGATAGAGATAAAGAGGGAGGGAGGGAGTGAGGGAGGAGAGAGAGAGAGAGAGAGAGAGAGCGAGAGGGAGAGAGAGAGAGAGAGAGAGAGAGTGAGAGAGAGAGTGACAGAGAGAGAGAGAGAGAGAGAGAGAGAGAGAGAGAGAGAGAGAGAGAGAGAGAGAGAGAGAGAGAGATTACAAAACACGGGTATGTGCTGTTGACGCTCCTAATGGACGAAATCAACAGGGACGACGTCAGCGACTGAAGCCTCTGACGAGGACCACATTACAAGTCCTCGCAGCTCAGTTGGCAGTTCACCAATGCTGTTACTTCTATTGGCTCGATTACACCATCTGTTGGTCGCTGCCAATGTACGCCCTATTGTTCCCTTTACTGTTACAGTTCGTAATACAGTTCATTCTAGCATTCTAAACATAAAAGCTTACGCCATGGTATAAATATTCATCAGAGTTACCTAAGCTATATTTTTGGAGGTGAATAGATTGACTGCTAAATGTATTACAGGCGAACGCAAAACCATTTATATACATGTTGTATTGTATTGCATTTTATTGCTTTTGGATTAATTATAAGTAAGGGATTCGTTTTTATTTTGGGGAGAGAATATAAAGGTTAATTGTATGTCTTAATGGTATACTATACCATGACCATCACATGTACCAAGAAGAGTAATTTTAGGAACAGTAATGAGTAGTACAGACTACAGACACTACCACATACTAAGGAATTACCCAAAATTACTCGTTTGAAAATGTGGCTTAACAAATATAGTTTCGCACATATTAAAATAGAGGGAGGAGCTTGATCATATACATCCAGTAAAATTAAAGGGAACATTTCTTTCCTCTTCTCCATATAATTAAGCGAGGTATAAGATATACAGGTGGAAATTTGATACTTTTACCCTTTTTATGCTAACGATGGGATACGATGGCTCGCTTTATGGTAAAGCAAATTACTATCGTAATCTTTTTGCAATGAGGGCACGTATTCTTAATATTTTGCTGCTTTCATCTGTTGATGAAAGCAGCAAAATACACAGAGATGTTTTTTTCTCCACATGGTTAAAAAAAGTATGACTTAGGAGTTATCTTATATTGTAATCTAGTTTAACATGGGATTATAATAGATCTACCCTCCTCCTTCAGATAAAACTTAAAGTATAAACGTAATTGTTTTACATGTGTGTTTGTATGTACGTACAGTATCTATTCTTAAGTATAGGTGTATGTATGTGGTTAAGACAGATGTTGACGAAACTTTGATTTTAGGTAAATTTTGTATTCAAAATCAGCCTTTTACAACTGACGTCATGCTAGCACTTAAGATAAATCTTTACATAGCTTCAGCAGGCGTGATCCCCAGATACAAAATGGAAACATAGGGCGATTACGTCAAGGTGGCCACCATAAGAACTAAGAAAATATAGTTTTACAGACTTTGAATTAAGAAATTTTCAAAATTTAATGCAATTACGTAATTAAAATTTAAAAATTTGGCCTTCATTTTCTAATATGGCGGCTAAATTTCTAATTTCTAATGGAAAACCCTATTTTGAACGGTTTGAATTGTGGTATTTCAAATGTCGTTGGTGTTATATACTTAATAATGTGTATGCTATATAACGCGAATTTTTGAAACGATATCCAAAAAAATCCTAACAAGTTTAAACTTGGTACAAAATGTATCTTATAAATATCACTGCTAAGTTTAATGCCTAGTTTGGTACGCTATTTATTTTCAATATGGCAGGCCTTCTGCACCCTTTTGTGTTCCGCAATGCATACCACATTCCCATAGGATTTTTATAAACATTTGTTATATATTTAATGGTTTTAATTTTAGTTATTGAGTCAATGAAAATCTCATGAGAAATTAATAATATTTTAGTTGTAACAAAATCTACCTAGTTTTTCTGACTGGGCCAGAAGTACTATTTACAAGTAGATATAGGCCTGTACTTCTGACGTAATTGATTAAATAAATTATACGTCATGGTTTCAGTATGTTAGATAGTTATATACTCTACACGGTAGAATGATAATTTTACTGAAATTAATAGTTTTAAAAAAATATATGTACAACTTACAAATATAATATGTCCTATATGAAATTACAGACTAAATGACGTAACAGTTTTCCACTTAAAATGAAAAAGTTTGATTTAGTAGTTTTATTTATTTATTAGTATTATTTTATTAGTGCTACATGACTACATGAACAGAAGATACCAGTTAATTGCAAAACCGTCGTAAATGCATTCCACTTACCCGTCCGATTAAACAACTCGTCAAGAAAGTTAAATCGAAATTCCAAAGGAAATCATACGAAACTGCAAGTGCGCTAATTAAACATGTTAAGTACATTCACTATGAAACGGAATTCATCATCATAACAGAGTTATTTTATTACAAATACACGTGACATGAAATGCCAAATAACGGTTACACTCATATATCTGAATTATTTAACACAATCACTTATATTCATACCAAAATTAACATTGATTAAAACAGTGAAAATAATTTTAAGACAGAATTTAATTGTCATATATTTGTCTAATTTAAAGTAGATTTATAGAAAATTAATTAATAAATAAATCAAACCAAATCAAAATGTCTTTTGGAAATAAGTTAACATGAGTAATAATAACAATGCCTTTACAAAGCAATAAGTTGTTAGCAAAACAACTTTTCCTTTTTCTTGGTGAGGTGAAATATTTCTCTTTTACCAGCACAATTTTTAAGCACGTTAAAAGACAGTAGTTACAGCTATACACTTCAATAAACAATATTATTAACGGCACGTTACGTTTTGTTTTGTTATGTGTGTTTTTAATTGAAATATATTAGATTAGAAACAGTTTCGTTTTTCACATTGTTTTAACTTTTATATGGAAATTAAAAAATATGGTAAGATATTATATATAGCAACTTGTGTTTATAATATCGGGTATGTAATAACTTGGTGATATTGCGTTACCTCTACACACATGCCTTAGGCCAACTTGCAAGACGTTAAGTTAACAGCCATGTTACATAGTTCAAAGTTCATAAAGTTATTAGTTTGAATTAAACCATTATTGATTTCAAACCGGAAGTTCAAGTCTATATTCTGATGGGTATTTTGTAATTTTACAATTTTACATCAGGTGAGATGATTTTACTAAATGATGTGCCATATATGATTTCTATGAGTGGATTTTTAAACCACTTTTCTTAAAAAATAACTATAACTATACAAAAACACTTCACTTAAGCCATATTACTACAATTTCATTGGCTTTGATTTAGCAATGGGGGAGCAAAACAAATTTCATTTAAATCTGTCTATCTGTCTGTATGATATCTCGAAAACGAACGGATCTATAGTCGTAAAATTGTGCTTGAAAATTCAATTCTATATGAGAATCACTGTTCATTGATGGTGCATGTCACTCCATGGGACTTGGCTGAGCGTTATTGAATACTTTTACATTGCTCTTATGGGTAACCATGGTGGTAATGAAAAGTTAGAAAATAAATACATTTTTAAACAAACAAAACACACACAAAAGAGATTTTAACATATTATGATTGTAACCTAAATATTATGACTTCATTGTATGGTACTTGCTGTGTAAACGTTTACAATTTAAACACTAATATGAAACCGAATATAATAAATAATAATGTGAATGTATCATCTAGCTAGATATTTCGTGAACTAATTTACCCGTATCCTTCATTTCTATGTAGACAAAAATTAGTTATTTTATTTTGTATGTACAATCAAGGAAATTGGCTGATCCTCACTCAGTAGGCTGACTCGACTTATCTTTTCTTGCCGTTGGGTTGTTTACATCAAATTGTTCAGTGCACCTTTATTTTATCGTTGAGTTCTCGAAGAATAAGGCCGAAATATGATGTTCTAAAAAGTCTATCATGTTCCTTTCCGGTAGTGGTATATATTACGCCTACTGACAACAATGAGTAATAATCACGCAGATATTGGCTAGTTAGTATGAGATTTGTAATGTTTTGTTTGCAGATAGAACTCTGCCTATGACTTCACAACACTTAGATTACGTATGTATCGCGTATATCATAACCGGCCATCTGCGCATTTTTCTTGAAAGCTATGAAAATAAATTTGAACTGAACGTAAGGAGTATATCATTCCTGAGACATATATACATCTTTTATAGATGAAAAATAATGTGTTTTATGCTCACAAAAATATAAATTTTAGTTCGAGCATAATATTTTATAATTTTCTCGTATATTTATCATTTTAAGACCATTCAACGACTAATTTTCTAATGAAAATCTATTTTTACAAACATTGCTTCGTAGAATAGTGGGTAATTTTGTATTTTAAATTTCAATGTGTCAATAATTGTGACGTATGACATAATTTACTCCAATTTGCAAAATTGTATTAATATCAACTTGAGAAAAAAATTGAGACAAGGAAATACCGAATCTTGAAAATATAATACCTCAACTGTTATGGCTAGCTATAAAGTTACTTTTTTATTCTGTAAAATTGACAGTTTTGTACATTTTATAAACATTCTCCTAAATATTGTTTTTCAACAACAAAAATTAATTTTAAGCTATTTTTATTTTTATCAGTAACTTAGGGTATATTAAGGCCATTTATATCAACACAGGCTTATACTTTAACACTAGCTTGAACCCTCTGGGAATTTATTAACTTTTTAAGAAAAAACTCACAAATTTCGTAGTTTTGTGTGTAGAAACTAAGATTGGATGGATATTCCTT
Organism: Homalodisca vitripennis; assembly: GCF_021130785.1. Taxonomy (NCBI): domain Eukaryota; kingdom Metazoa; phylum Arthropoda; class Insecta; order Hemiptera; family Cicadellidae; genus Homalodisca; species Homalodisca vitripennis. The sequence continues at coordinate 26,316,377 of NC_060211.1, forward strand.
TTATATTTTCACCTATCATCTAGTGAGGTCTGGTCCAGTACTACAATTACCCAATCATAAATTTATATTCATAGCAGTAATAACAATGCAATACAAATACCAAGTTTTAAAGTTGTGAGAATTAGTCCAACATAAATAGAAAATGCTGCAAATCTTAGTCAGCGTGGTACAAAAGAACAGGTTGGCAGTGACCCAAACCAACCTGGAAACCAACTCTGAAATATGTGAAAGCAGTTCAGAAACATATGGCTCTGTACGCACAAACTTTGACAAGTGAATAATACCGGGGTTGCTTTAAGAGTCTGACAAAAATGATTTTAATTTCCAATATTTAAAGGATAATGTAAAATAAGATAAAGAATAATGAAATTAATTAGTAGTTTATCTCTTTACTAACTATTCTATTTAGCTCTCCATAACCAATATCTTCTTTTTTGATATTTTTCACAACATACAGCAATGTCAATATTTCTTAAGTATTTATGATGGTTAATAGGCATAACAAAATAGCCTCAAAGTAAGGACTTTGCTAATAGTTGTATTAAGCGCACGGGTAGGCGCACAAAATAAACCGGAGTTTCACATTTGTGCATAGAGCGATCATACTGCCAGACCTAGTGCTACCATTTAAGGGCTTTAAAATAACAATGGTTAATTCTGCTTATGAGTTTACAAAGGTGTAAATTCAAGGATCATGTGCATGAGGGCTGTGAAAATGACCACGTGCTGTTTGTTTGCTTGATACAATTACATCCCAGCTCAGTGCCGCTCGGCTGTGAGCTAGCTAAGCTAATTGTCTACAAACAACAGTCGCCCCTCTCTCATGTCTGGTCTTGCCCATCACGCGTGTTGTCGCTTTAATGGTTCAATCGTATCACAACCGAATCGGCGTGTATTCGAATAGTCAAGGTGAATTGAATCATATATATGATACGAATTAAATTTCTGTGTCGTTTTTTAAATGTCCTTCAGTATGCACAAGTGTTGATTGAAATTTCTTACTAACTTAATTTTTGCTGTTTATTTCCTCCCACAACGTTTCTAATACACATTAAAAATTTATTTTAAATTATCATTTATACTAAACTAACTTTTCTGTTCTTTGGAGTGTATTCTTCTTTGTTTATATCGTAAATAAATTAGTTTCCTAGAAACTGTTCTGTATTAAATCACCGACATTTATAGAAACATGTATATACATTACATTTTAGACTTTTATCACTCCCCATGTTTGAATTTCCCGCCAAGTTGAAGGGATAGTTTATTCCTTCTGAATAGCTCTTGAAATATTCCTCAATACCAACAGTTTCATTGATCTTGTTTGGGTTGGTACTTTATTAAATATGAAGTTTTATAATTTTTTGTAAGGATAACATGATTTCGGACATTTTGCCATCGTTATGGGTTATAAAAGGTACAACAGAACGTTTCGAAGATCGGAATCTATCCTCTTCGTCAGGTGAGGGAGGTATTAATACATACAAAAAGAAGGCACAGGAAGAAGTAATGAAAGGAAAGAAAATGGGGTTCAAGCATACCCAAAAGCTGCTTGGAGTCCAGTCCAGGCGTTGTCACTGCACAGGACGCAAGTCCCGAGCACAAATCACAAAGTATGAGGATCACATCACACTAGCATAGGCTACAGTGGGATACTGGGAAATGTCCGAAATCCTTTTATCCTTCCAAACCTTCCATCGTTAATTACAAACTTAAAACAAAAATTTGTTTGTACTTTAAAAACCTGGCTTCATAATCGAATGGCTTAAATCAATTTACTAAACACGTGTAAAATACTCCGAATCTTATTGAGAAAACTTTGCTTGTGATAGTATACAATATTCTTCTTTCCCTTATGTTTCTTTATGTTTCCTTAAGATCCTAAAATTTTTGTTGGACTGCCCATAACCATTTACTTCAAGCAAAACTGGATTTATACCAAGTTGATCTTTTCATACACTTCTTTCGGCCACAAAAGATTTTAAAATGTTTGATAAGTATCTCAAAGCAGTGGGTGAAGCAAGATGAAACTTTGCTGTAATTAAGGAAACTTTAAAGTTAATAATATAGCTAAACGAGGTTAGGATTTCTTTTCAAACTTCCTATAACAGATTTCTTGAAGTTCTCCCTTTAAAGAGACCGTTTGAGCTTCTTTAATGGCAGAATAATTTATCTCCCTTTCCGCCAAGTCTTATGGTCACGTTCAAAGGGGCGGAACTTTCAAAGCAACTTATATAAGACATCTGATAATATTCTTATATCAGAATTACAGATTTTATTTTACCAGGATCTAAAATAATATACACAAGTCACGTATACTTTATCAAATAACTACTATATAATGGTATTAGGTATTAATTCATTTTGTATATATTGCTTACAATATGTATTTAAATCATAACAGCATTAGAAGCATTCATCGTAACTTGGGTTCTAGTTATATATTTATATTAATGTGCACTGATAAATATAAGTAAGTGTAAGTGAACTTCATTTTAACTTATTTTTGTTTCTTGTATATTATTTTCAACAAAAGCCATTTGGCGAACCTATTCTTTGACAATAAGACTGAGAATACTTGTAGCGCTAAAGTCAAAAATCTTTCATTCAACAAATTTACAAAGCTTACAATGTTTGCTACCCAAGCACCGAAATGGGCGCGGGAGGGTTAGGGTAATACGAATATACAAATACCATATACTATTTAAGCTTCGTGGCAGCTAGCTATTTCTATTGTAATTAGTTTAACTACTAGAAATTTTTTTATTTTTTGTATTTTTGTAGAAATTTTTTAGCGTTCTAACGATATTTACTCTTGTCAAGTTTAAGACCACTGCTGGATCGAGTGAATTGTATTTCCAACGCCAATTTTCAGTTTCCTTGCTAGCACCATCAATAAAATGTGTCAAAAAGTTTTAATTATGGTCATTGTATTTCACTTCCTTCTTAGTATGTTTTTTCCATAATCGATTTTCTTTTGTTTCCAGATATAGAAAATAGATAAAACATATCAGAGAAACCCAATTCTGTCAAAATATTTACAGAATTACAGGATTTTATACTAGTCTTTATATTTACAATAAAGGTTTTTAATATTCTATAAAATTTAGAACTATGATTGGTACACTAGTTAAAAAAATACACCAGCAAAATGTCATCTTGTCAACTCCACAAGGAGTCTTCGGAGTCAAATTCTGAATTTCTTACGTTTTAGGACTTTTCTAAGGTAGAGTATTACTTACCCAATCGCTGAAATCTAAATCGGTTGGTTTGTAAACTTTTGGTTACTTATTAGAAAATTTACTCACTATAAATGTAAACAAATTTAAAATAATAATTAATGTTTACAAAGAGCAGTTTATTACATTTGACAAGCTCATTCAATTCATATTACACAACTTTAAAGATCAAGATGGGATTTTTTGTTAGTTTATAGACCAGTGGGGCTTAGCCCACAGGAATTGCAAGGTAGGTTAAGTAGTTTACGCGTGAAAACAAAACGAACAAAAATAGGCACTTTCGCATTTATAATTAATAAAATGGCCCGTTTCACGATACTAATTTTTTAAGTGAGTACACACATGAGTATGAGTGTGAAATTTAAATTTAATTTGTTAGAGCAATTGCCACAGTTAAAAAAATACCTTCAATTAGCATATGTTACAGTATGTAAAATCGTCCATCTGTTTTAGAATTGCTGTCCTAGAAATTTAAAACATTTGCAACTAACCATGGTCTTGCAGATGTTTTTCACGACTACAGCATGATTATTGATGGTGCAATTGCACATTTTAACTTAAATAAATGTAAATGATCGTAAACAGCGGTTACAAATATCCCTTGCAGCGGAGTTAAAAAAAAACAGGGCGACATTAAGTGGGGTTGTCTTCTTAAAATATTACAAGTTCACTGCCAAGGGTTGCAAGCAGCGCGTGTAATTACGCCATTTCGAAACTTTTACTGCTGCCATCTTCAATGAAGATTTAAAGTAGTAAAAGTTTGTACCGAATGACGATAACACATGGGGGTGGTGACTTCTGAGGTCATAGTAATAAAAACTCGAATTGCAAAGTTTACTCATAAGTTCAATTTAATTTACTAAAACCTTACAAGCACCACTTTTATATGGTAAAATAAATATCTGCCTTGCCACGTTGCTGCCAATTAGAATACAAGAACTAAAAATGTATATCTTATAGGTGGGCCTAAATATCCAATGTTCTATGGAATCATGCCTACGATGTTTTACTTTATAAAACATTAAGATTTCACTTCCCTTCGCAAAATGTAGACTCACAACCCGGGTGTCAGCGTCTTTGCACGAGACATTGAAGCTGTAGTCTGGGGGTTATTTCTAGAAGAGGAGTAGAAGTTAAGAAACTGGTAGCCATCTACTCCAATAATACGTGAGATACGTGAACTCGCCTAAAACAAATTCGCGACGGTATTAGCCATTTAATGATACAAATTACTTATTACAACAACGTGCTCGCCTGAAGGACGACGCCACAACTTTTATCTATTTCAATCAAGCAAATAAAAGATCTTCAAGGGTAAGTTACTTTACTATTTACAACTTTACTTTATGTTACATTCATTTTTATCGTTTGGCATCAAAGGGCTACTTTAATAATACGAAAAGATAAATTTTACTTACGGACAAAGCGCGCGAGATCTGATCGGTCACGTAGTTGGGCTGCTACAAAGGGTTAGAAGAAAATATTCATACGCGTGCCAATTAGGTAGTTACTCCGCCAATAATTTAGTTCCGGAACATTGGATAAAAAAATAATACTAAATTATACTGACTGACTAGGTAGTGAAATTTACATTATATAAAATATAATTAACTAATTAACGGTACAAGTTATATGAAAGTAGTTTAAATTTGTAATAAACTTGTGCTTTTGACATGTCCTTTATTATGTAATACTTATTGTTTTAAACTTGTTTAGTTTTTGGAACTTGAAAACTTATATCCTAAATGTTTTAAATCAAAATTATCTATGAAATGTCGTGTAAGTTCTATTCAAGTGCTAATGCTTTTCATGAATCAGCACAGGCACGCATCCTAACGCAAATGTTCTAGTGCGGATTGTGCTTGAGTTCTAAGACCGACAACTGTGAAGATATAAAATAATTTAACTTTCATTTGGGTGACGTGATTAGGTAGATATGTAGATGAAGTAGTAAGAAGTTCTTAATCGTTAACTATCAACAACAATTTATATTACTACAAATTTTTAATAATCTTAAATATAATAATTTTAATATTAATATTAAAAACAATAATATTAAATGGCATCATATGGAATATATTTTGGAAGTAAGCATTAAAATACAACAATACAAGGAATTACGAATACTAGTATTATACTTTATTGAGTCTAACGAAGTATGGTAGTTAATTATTATATTATCATTTATTTGGAGGATTCAGATCTTATACCTTTACATAAAATATTTTTATTGTGATTAATTGTATCTTTTAACACCGAAGTAAATAGGTTTTTTGAATATTAAAAAGGGTTTGAGATAAACTTATCATTAGTACTTTATCAAAAATTGTAAAAAAAATCTTTAGATTTCAAGATGGTTGTAGATTACTTAAAAACTTAGAGAAAATAAATATATTTTTATTAAATTTTCAATTTATTTATGTACCTTAAATTTCATTTTGAAAGATGACAACAACTTGAAGACAGTTACGTCATATTATTACTTTCGTAAATAGAGGGATAAATACATGCTGGAATTTTGTTAATCTATCAAAATTTAAATTGTTGATTATAAATACAGTAACTAATCGTCGTATTAAAAGCTGTTAGTTATAATTCTTCCAATAAAGATGCAGTGTATCTGTCCTTTTGTATGCTATATGGAAGACTCATATTATTTATTTATACTATAGTAAACTAATTAAAATATATATAGTTCAATTTACACTCATTGTAATAATTTTCACAATTCATAAACCCTTAATGCAAATTAAGATGTTTCAAATGTATTTAACAGTTTAAGGAGTTATAAAGAGTAGAATAACAACATTGTAATAAATCCAAATTATTTCAAAAAGATTTACCACGTAAAATAAACAATAATATTTTTATTTTTTGTTGTTTTTTATAAAAGCAACTGTGCGGTTACAAGTACTAATCTGAAACTAGGAAACGGGTTTAAGTCTCATCTGCTGACCAAACGCGAGATGGTATTTTTTTTTACTTAAAACCCTTTAAGTAAAGTGAATTTTGATGTACGTTTATAACTAGCTGGCAATCGTTTTATGCCACAAAAAAGTAAGTAGGGTGTTCGGCCACAAAGCCACAGAGTGTGGTTCCGATAAACTGATCATTAGTGGCCGCCACCGATCAATGGGGAGTTCTTGTGAGTTTGTGGATATACATTTCAAATATCTATATACATTCAATGGCGAATGGTTGATTTATATAAAATATATAAAAATGGCATGACTTTCACTTACCATTTCTGTGTAAAAGCTTTATGGAATTGTCTCTTGACAACGTAATAGGAGACTAAAACACTGAATTATGTTTTTTTTTACCCATCCCCGCTCGTGATTTCCCCGCTAGTTTATTTAAATCTTGGTCCCCTCGAAAAACCTTAGTGATGGTCCTTAAGCAGCGGAGATGCAGGCAGATCCCCTACCTGAATCTTCAAGAGTAGAAGTGGATAATGATTCTACCATCTGAGATAAACCCAGCGTTATTATCTATTTGACCATATACATATGGGTGTTAAAAAAAGTTGTCGTATTTTGGAAATACTACGAATTCAATTTTTTATTTGGTCTCACATGAGCTATTTACGAAAAATAATGAAATTAATATTACTTAAAAATACTTATACAATTAATTAATAATTAATTGAAATTCTCGGACTACAAGATATATTTATTTAACTTTAGATTACTATGTTGAAAAGAGTACATGTGTTAATTATTTATGGTTGAAATACCATAGTTAAAAAAATTCTCTACAGAAAAGTAATGCTATAATGAATCATTGCTGTTGTAGGATAAAACAATTAGAGGGAAGATCACTTTAGTCCATGGCACTATAACACATTTTTTATACTAAAATAGAATGCTTTGTATAAGAAAACACTAGTATATCAAGTTTGTGACATAATTGGTGACATAAGATTATGTATACATTACTATTTAAGTTGCTTTGCAAGGATTAATCAATATTTTACATATTTTATAGGTACATTCTAATTCACCCTTCTCCTACTTCTCCCCGTAAGAAGAATGTTCTGTTCTAAATTTAATTTTAAAATTAACTCAAATTTATTTTCATAATTGATCTATTTTATTTCAGGACAGTCTTCTTTTACTCAAAGAGAATCAACAAAGTGTTTTTACTTAAAAATGTTACATTTTACGAGCACTTGACATACATTTCGAAATAAAAGAGACATAAAAAAGTACTGAATAAGACAGAACTGCGGTATACGACAGACTGCCTTCAAAGGCAGATGCTGTATTTGTCAATAGTCTTCAAAAATCCTTTGAAAGAGCCCAAGTGAGTCAAGCACTCAAAGCTCGATTAAAGAGTTTCTTGGTATCAAAGAACTGGAAGTTTCACCAGTACAACACAAGCTTCTAGCTCCTCGAAAACATTGTGGGGTTGGAATCGTAACGGTATCCGACCACATCCGAATAATCACGAGGCGGTGTGTTATGAACACATGAATAGAAGTTTACCTTTTTGTGATTTTTTTTAATGACATCTCCATTTTTAGAAATAATTTAGTTTATAAAACTACTACCTAAACTAAAATTATATTTTGAATTTTTTTCCTTCAAATTAAAGTTTAACTTTCGTTCTTTCTGTTATTTAGTTGTATACTTTTAAAATATGAAATGATGTTTATTTTTTTTTTTTTTTATTTTATGGTGTTAAGTGGTAAAGAAGAATATATTCATAGTATTGTACATAAATGAAGGCATATCTTCCATTTAATTTCACTAAAAGCATACTACGCTAGCGTATACTAACGAGAGGTAACAATTTTTCATTTTCCATGTGACAAAATGTTGGCATTTGTAGGTATTTTTTTGTCTAACCAAACCCCATTGGGAAGTCCCGGGAATATCAATAGCTTGTTTGGCGATGTCATCTCTTATTGCTATCAGTTAGTATGTGAGACACATTCAGACCAGTTACTGTGTCTAACTACTAAAATACCTCATTTGGGGGGGGGGGGAAATTAAATATTTTCATACATCATAAAACTCCTTAGTTGGTCATATAAACATTGCCTAAAGTAAATAAACCCATCTCTATTCATGAGAAACTTAATAGGGGTTGGGGGACTTTTGAGGCACCCGGTATATTTGTTAACAATTTAAAAAAATCAAACCTAAGCATTGAAGTTCGGACAGCATTACGATTTAATAAAATCTAATCTTAATTTCACAATAATATATTTCAATCTTGTTTCAATATCATAAGGAAATTACTTATATCGATACCAAATTTTTATATAATACTTGGAAACGTATAAGTAACAATTCAAATAGTTTTAATTTTGAAATTGGTTGAATGCATCGATGATAGAACGTGGCATTGTAAATAGCTTTAAAGCTTTCACTATTAAAGAGTGATTAACATTATTTTAAGAGGGGCTTTACTAATTCCTACAAGCGAGGGTAGAGATAGTGTTGCAGGTGTGAGAGGGAACCGTTTATGGATAAGGCTTTTGTATGGATGAGAGTTTGTGTGGCACTGTATTACGTACTTTATGCCACTTGAAAACATAAATCTATAGTAAACAAAATGTATATCATAATCATATACAGGGTGTAAATTAAGTCCCGATACACCTGGATATATTCCAAACAGATTGAGATATTGATGTAAAATCTTCACCATATCTATTAAAATGCTTTTTTGGAGGATATCCCCCCCTTGAAAAGGAGGGTAGAGGGGGTCAATTTAAGTTTTAAAATTGCAACACCTACCTTGTGACATGGCATTTGAAAGGTAAATTCAAAAGAAACACAATGACATGAACAAAACATCTCTACGACGATCCTAGCAAAAGGTATGGGCAAATAACCCCATACATTGTAATGCCACCTATAAAAAGACACCTCTTACCAAAAATATGCATACCAGAAACATTGTTACTACATAAAGGGAAAGCTGGTCTCTAAAAGTCTTACTTAAAGATATCACGCCTGCATTGTATTGACATGAGCAAGACATTGGCACTGTCCCTACAGATTATTATTTTTTGCGGTATTAAATAACTTTTGCTAGAAACAGCGTAGATTATCGTTGTATCGTAGTATGATTTGTGTTTCTATTGAATAGACCTTTAATATGACATGTCACAAGATAGGGTTGCAATTTGAGAATTTTACCATACCCCTTTCTAACCCCATTTGAAAAGGGGGTTAATTTTATTTTATCATTAAAAAATCCAAAACATTAATTTAATAGGTATGGTGAAAACTGTACATTGATATCTCAATCCGTTTGGAGTACATCCCAGTATATCAGAACTTAATTTACACCCTTAGATGTAAGGGTTGTTTGCCCATAACTTTTTCTGTGATCATCGTAGATATGTTTTGTTCATGTCATTTCGTTTCTTTCGATTTTCCCTTTTGAGTGACATGTCACAAGTTAGGGGTTGTAATTTGAAAATTTTAAAGTGACCCCCTCTACCCCTCTTTTAAAAAGGGGGAGGAATATTTTTACTCTCCGAAAAGTCCTATAAAGTATTTTAATAGGTATGGTGAAGATTTTACATCGATATCTCAATCTGTTTGGAATATATCCAGGTGTACCAGGACTTGACTTATACTCTGTATATGCACATGTGTATATTTATAACGTATAAATACACACAAAAATATATACATTGCATATATTTGTTTTATTACTATTGTATTAGAAATATATTAGAGTACAAAATTGAAATTTCACTTTTGACACTTCCGTGATTATTTTCATTTATAGCGGCACTGGCGTGGGTTTAGGAAGGAATAACAATGAAGCTAAATCATTCAAACGTTTATGACTAGATGTCGAAACGACGTGAAAATAAAGCTCATGAATATTAAAAGAACATCATGTCTGGGGAGTCTCATGACACCAGAGTGTGGCGATAAACCAGATAAAGTACGATTTATTCCTTCCCCAGATGCGCGATACGTCTGCACTGTCCTGAGACCATGGCTGGCGGCCAAGTTGCTTTCCTCACCCTTACACTTCGTTCTGACCCTGCTTGCTAAATCCACAATATGTTTCAAATATTTGTTTTCTAATCTATATATTACATACAATTAATACAATTTTCTTTAATTTAGAGAATTTTCATTGTTTTCATCAGCTAGCTTTTAAAAATCAGCTACCATGTAAATTTAAAGATAAGGATAAATTTAATACACTTCTTGACAGAAAACAACATACATTCGGTGTATTCTGTAATCTTAGCAAATCATAACATTCTTTTTAAAACAAATTAGAGAAGCATGGTATAAGCGGGCTTGTTTAATTTATTCTGCAGTCATACTTGACAACAATTGGTCCAGATTATTGACAACATTGTTCCGGTTCAAGCCTCTATCTAGTACTTAACACCCGGTGTGCCTCAAGGTTCCATTCTTCGGCCACTGTTTTTTTTTTAATATGTATTAATGATCTTCCGAATACTTCTCATAACATAGTCATGTTTGCAGACGATTTCAGCTTGCTTATTTCAGATGAGTCAGAAACATCTGTGGCCTTCTGAAATGAGTCTCATTTAAAAGACATTAACAGATGGCTTAATGCCAACTTTATACAGTTAAATACAAAGAAACTGAAATGGTTAAGTTTCAATTAAAGAATAACCACAAATAACAACTTCATAGTCAAATTGAAATTGAAAGTAATATGATTAAGCAAGTTCCTTCATACAAATTCCTGAGCCTTCATGCTGGTGACAAGCTTACGTGGCACATTCATGTTGACCAGGTCTGAACGAGGATTCGGTAGATGTACTTTAAATATTAAAAATAATATCCTTATTTGTATAATTATATTGTGTTGTGTTTATTATGCTTGCGTGTTCAAGGTCCTTTGTACGGCTGAACGAATAGAAATTGAATTGAATTGAATTTATACTTTTACTTATTGTGCTAACCTGGGCTTTTACACATAGCTATGGTAGGAAAGGTTGATTCAATGTGAATTTTGAGATTATCTCCACAGTCCACCTTCCTCTTAATGCAGCATCTGGAAACTGGAATAAACTGAGCATCTGATGAGACAATAAGAATACCTCTTCACCTATAGTACATATTTTGTAGTCTATGTGTCTCTGAGGTTGAAACGACGGAAGGAGCTTATTTTTAGTTCTTTGTTACCGACTTTTTTAATCTCTTCAAACGAACATGACTTTTGATTCCAGGAGTGAAATCTGTGACACCGTCAGATTCCAGACGTCGCACTAAGAGGAAGGTCAACTGGAGCCAAACTGAACAATCACTAGGCTTTTAATTGCGATTAATATAATAAGTTAATCACGTAACAATTATTTTAAAAATCACTGAAATCAGTTAAATATTTATATTAAATATACAAATTATTTCTGATATGTATTTTATAGAAAAAACGTTTGAACCATGATCTATTTTTATATTTACCATTAACATTCTTTTAGGAATACAAGTATTTTCAACAATTTTATAGAATTTAGTGTTCAAGAACGACAGTACATAGTTTTAAGTTAATATTTGTGTCATGTCATGTTAGGTCTTTTGGCATCTAAAGTGTATTTATGAAGAAACTTTAAAGCTGTCACGACATCTATTTTGAAATGAATGAATATGTTGCATGTTTATTTCTATATTTAACTGTACAGCTAATTGTTGTAAATAAAAGGAAAAAAGAGTTTAAGAATTAAGTTTTTAATGGTACCATTCACCCAAAATTGTATCGTGTACTCAAATCGCAACATTAACATATAAAAGTACATTTTTTAATTCAGTTATTGTCTTCTCACAAACTACGTAAAATGGTGATCTAGAAAACAAGAGTTGTGTAATACTATACTGTGGTTTTTTTTATAGTCTTTTGTTAATATTATTGATTTTAAAAGTTAAAACTATTAATTTTTAACATACAAAGTTGTTTTATTTCCACTTCGCTTTCAGTCAAACCCAGACCGTATTAAAAATATCAACAAAGAATTTGTTTAACAATTAACAATAAAATAAAAATTTTGAACTTCGGTGAAATTTGGTAGTTTGTGCTGGTTACCTCATGGCATCTATGCCCTATATAACCTAATTAAGTATTATTCCCTAAAATATGTCTTCAAAATGGACTAATTCAACCCCTATTTTGCGTTTGGGATTATATATTTGGGGGAGTTGTGCCAACACCAAATGGAAGGAGTTATCAAACCGCAAAAAAGACGTAAGTGTCATTGGAAGATAAGTTATAAAGAGCCATGTACAGAATCATTCAAGGTGTTTGGATTACTTACCTTTCCCTAAATCTATATATTTTTAGTCGACTGTTACTGCAGGTATGAGCGACACTTTCATCGATTGAAACTTTCATCGATATCTGATCAGAGAAAGAGATAATTTTAGAATTCACCAACATATACTGGCCTCGTGTTAGAATTTTATTTAATTCCAACAATTAAAATCAATTTAAAATTCAGTTCAAACACCTTCTTGTGTATTGCCATCTACTCAGCTGATATATTTGTGATGAGCCACTAGGATATCTGAGTGTGCCAAAAGCCAATGTAATTGTGTCTAAGAGAATGAATGAAATATATGTCTGAAAGTTAATAGTAGGGAGTATCTTAATAAAAGTGTTAATAGGTGCGATTTAAAGCATACCGAGTATTTTGAACAAGTTGCAATAAATAGATATTGCATAAATGGTATTGATTCTCATAACTAGATCCTACCTGGTTTAATAGAACATTGATTGAATTTAAATTGTTTTACATTTCAATCGTACTAATGAAAAGCGTATATTTCTAATCAAGTTTAATAAATCGTATGATACTCATATGCAAATAGCTTCCCGTGTAAATTTGTTCCCAACTTCTATCACTTTTGTATTTTGCAATTATTGCTCCTTTATACAAAAAGATTAATATATTTAAATGGATTCAAAATAAAACAAAATATAGATTTTCTAATAACAGAGAATTTGCTTTGCTGTTCATTTTATATGTCAAAAGAGTTTCCCGTAGTGAATATTCCATTCCAATGTATCCTTTAAATAAAATATTTGTTTATACATACTAAATATGCTTTCATACTAATCATGCTCCAAAATAGGTTTAGGACTTACAAAACATTACTAAGAAGCACTGTGTTAATGATATAGTAAAATATATCTCCGAACTTAACTTTTCACAAAGGTCTATATAATATAAAGGTCCCAGGTAAAATTCTTGAAACATTTATACTGCGGGGAAGGAAATACATACTTCCAAACTCAATTGCACTCACTATCAAGTCTACTTTGTTTGAAATTTTACAATTTATTGGATTACATTGACGATGGTTATAAGAAAGGATAACAGTCTGCCTCAACTTTCACGTATTTTTCAATTTGTACATAAAACTAATAGGTCAATGGCCATCTATTTCACATTAGAATTAGTTCACCTTCTATTCAAATTAGAACCCTTTTGCTACCAATAATACAAAAACAGTGAACAATGAAAACTAAGATCTTTAACAATATACTAAAGTAAGTTAATAACATTCTAATACAATCACTGCGTATAAACACGTACGTATGAAGGCGTTTGGTCCAGCACCCCCGGTAAAAACCATCACGATCTTTAGTTTCAAATGTACAACACAAGTTTAAAATCTATGCTGTGTATAGCAGGTTGTAGCATGTTTGTAGCGTACTTGTATTTTTAAGTAAAATTGCTTATGATACTTTACTGTTCTGGACACCGAACGAAAAGGTTACATTCCGATGTTCGAAGCACACAAACTTCATAGAACAAGGAAAAAGTGGGAAATTCTGTTATTCTATTAAATATTCGTTGGACTTTCCTCACAAAGACTCCTCAGCTGGATCCCTGATAATGAAAAATAAAAAAAAAAATATGATGCAATCTTTACCACATAGGAGAAATTATAATGTAAAACATGATTGATAGACTAGCCAAAAAATAACGTGAATATAAACCGCTATGCGTGGCCTAGATGTGCCCGGCATTCCTGTAATAACAACTGAGCACATCAAACAACAGCTGATTGCGTGATACACATACTTGCCATGCCTCGCGCCGTATTACACTATGGACAGAGTTGCTGTTTGTAAACTACCGCGGTCACACGTGTCATTCCCCTTATTTAGTATGTTAATACGATATTTCTCAGTATAAACCGCTATATGTGGCCTAGCTTTGCTCGGCATTCCTGTAATAACAACTGAGCACATCAAACAACAGCTGATTGCGAGATACACATACTTTCCATGCCTCGCGCCGTATTACACCATAGACAGAGTTGCTGTTTGTAAACTACCGCGGTCACACGTGTCATTCCCCTTATTTAGTATGGTAATACGATATTTCTCAGTATAAACCGCTATATGTGGCCTAGCTTTGCTCGGCATTCCTGTAATAACAACTGAGCACATCAAACAACAGCTGATTGCGTGATACACATACTTTCCATGCCTCGCGCCGTATTACACCATGGACAGAGTTGCTGTTTGTAAACTACCGCGGTCACACGTGTCATTCCCCTTATTTAGTATGGTAATACGATATTTCTCAGTATAAACCGCTATATGTGGCCTAGCTTTGCCCGGCATTCCTGTAATAACAACTAAGCACATCAAACAACAGCTGATTGCGTGCTACACATACTTGCCGTGCCTCGCGACGTATTACACCATGGACAGAGTTGCTGTTTATAAACTACCGCAGTCACACGTGTCATTATCCTTATTTAGATTGTTAATACGATATTTTTCAATATAAACCGCTATGTGTGGCCTAGCTTTGCCCGACATTCTTATAATAACAACTAAGCACATCAAACAACAGCTGATTGCGTGCTACACATACTTGCCATGGCTCGCGACGTATTACACCATGGACAGAGTTGCTGTTTATAAACTACCGCGGTCACACGTGTCATTATCCTTATTTAGATTGTTAATACGATATTTTTCAATATAAACCGCTATGTGTGGCCTAGCTTTGCCCGGCATTCTTGTAATAACAACTGAGCACATCGAACAACAGCTGATTGCGTGCTACACATACTTGCCATGCCTCGCGACGTATTACACCATGGACAGAGTTTACTGTTTATAAACTACCGCGATCACACGTGTCACTATTCTTATTTAGTATAGTAATACGATATTTCTCAGTATAAACCGCTATATGTGGCCTAGCTTTACCCGGCATTCCTGTAATAATAATTGAGCACATCAAACAACAGCTGATTGCGTGCTACACATACTTGCCATGGCTCGCGACGTATTACACTATGGACAGAGTTCGCTGTTTATAAACTACCGCGGTCACACGTGTCACTATTCTTATTTAGTATAGTAATACGATATTTCTCAGTATAAACCGCTATATGTGGCCTAGCTTTACCCGGCATTCCTGTAATAATAATTGAGCACATCAAACAACAGCTGATTGCGTGCTACACATACTTGCCATGGCTCGCGACGTATTACACTATGGACAGAGTTCGCTGTTTATAAACTACCGCGGTCACACGTGTCACTATTCTTATTTAGTATAGTAATACGATATTTCTCAGTATAAACCGCTATATGTGGCCTAGCTTTACCCGGCATTCCTGTAATAATAATTGAGCACATCAAACAACAGCTGATTGCGTGCTACACATACTTGCCATGGCTCGCGACGTATTACACTATGGACAGAGTTGCTGTTTGTGAACTACCGCGGTCACACGTGTCATTCCCCTTATATAGTATGCTAATACGATATTTCTCAGTATAAACCGCTATATGTGGCCTAGCTTTGCCCGGCATTCCTGTAATATCAACTGAGCACATCAAACAACAGCTGATTGCGTGATACGCATACTTGCCATGCCTCGCGCCGTATTACACCATGGACAGAGTTGCTGTTTATAAACTACTGCGGTCACACGTGTCATTCCCCTTATTTAGTATGTTAATACGATATTTCTCAGTATAAACCGCTATATGTGGCCTAGCTTTGCCCGGCATTCCTGTAATAATAATTGAGCACATCAAACAACAGCTGATTGCGTGCTACACATACTTGCCATGGCTCGCGACGTATTACACCATGGACAGAGTTTACTGTTTATAAACTACCGCGATCACACGTGTCATTATTCTTATTTAGTATAGTAATACGATATTTCTCAGTATAAACCGCTATATGTGGCCTAGCTTTGCCCGGCATTCCTGTAATAATAATTGAGCACATCAAACAACAGCTGATTGCGTGCTACACATACTTGCCATGGCTCGCGACGTATTACACCATGGACAGAGTTTACTGTTTATAAACTACCGCGATCACACGTGTCACTATTCTTATTTAGTATAGTAATACGATATTTCTCAGTATAAACCGCTATATGTGGCCTAGCTTTACCCGGCATTCCTGTAATAATAATTGAGCACATCAAACAACAGCTGATTGCGTGCTACACATACTTGCCATGGCTCGCGACGTATTACACCATGGACAGAGTTTAATGTTTATAAACTACCGCGATCACACGTGTCACTATTCTTATTTAGTATGGTAATACGATATTTCTCAGTATAAACCGCTATATGTGGCCTAGCTTTACCCGGCATTCCTGTAATAATAATTGAGCACATCAAACAACAGCTGATTGCGTGCTACACATACTTGCCATGGCTCGCGACGTATTACACCATGGACAGAGTTGCTGTTTATAAACTACTGCGGTCACACGTGTCACTATTCTTATTTAGTATAGTAATACGATATTTCTCAGTATAAACCGCTATATGTGGCCTAGCTTTACCCGGCATTCCTGTAATAATAATTGAGCACATCAAACAACAGCTGATTGCGTGCTACACATACTTGCCATGCCTCGCGCCGTATTACACCATGGACAGAGTTGCTGTTTATAAACTACTGCGGTCACACGTGTCACTATTCTTATTTAGTATGGTAATACGATATTTCTCAGTATAAACCACCATATGTGGCCTAGCTTTACCCGGCATTCCTGTAATAATAATTGAGCACATCAAACAACAGCTGATTGCGTGCTACACATACTTGCCATGCCTCGCGACGTATTACACTATGGACAGAGTTGCTGTTTGTAAACTACCGCGGTCACACGTGTCATTCCCCTTATTTAGTATGTTAATACGATATTTCTCAGTATAAACCGCTATATGTGGCCTAGCTTTGCCCGGCATTCCTGTAATATCAACTGAGCACATCAAACAACAGCTGATTGCGTGATACGCATACTTGCCATGGCTCGCGACGTATTACACTATGGACAGAGTTGCTGTTTGTAAACTACCGCGGTCACACGTGTCATTCCCCTTATTTAGTATGTTAATACGATATTTCTCAGTATAAACCGCTATATGTGGCCTAGCTTTGCCCGGCATTCCTGTAATATCAACTGAGCACATCAAACAACAGCTGATTGCGTGATACGCATACTTGCCATGGCTCGCGACGTATTACACTATGGACAGAGTTGCTGTTTGTAAACTACCGCGGTCACACGTGTCATTCCCCTTATTTAGTATGTTAATACGATATTTCTCAGTATAAACCACCATATGTGGCCTAGCTTTACCCGGCATTCCTGTAATAATAATTGAGCACATCAAACAACAGCTGATTGCGTGATACACATACTTGCCATGCCTCGCGCCGTATTACACCATGGACAGAGTTGCCTTATATAAGCTACCGCGGTCACTTGCGCGATTATCTTTATTTCGCATGGTAATTTTATATCTCCTAATATAAAACAATTTTTTATAACAATCAAACGAAATCTGGCATCTACATTGTGACACATTACAGTGTCACTACGCTTAATTTCACTGGACTTAAATAAGATTGTACTTTTTCCCACGTCTATTTATACGGCAATGTGGTGAAATTAAATTTTGATTAACAGTAATTAAGGCAAATTTCTTGTGGCTTGAGCTGATTAATGGACTGTCTTTAGAGTCTGATGAATTTTAATTTCAAGTGGCGAAAAACACGTTTGTTTTAAAAATAACAGTGGCGTTGTAAAAATGTAAATTATAACGAAGATAATGTAACCAAACCGTTTATAAGTCCATGCATGTGAAGAAATAATATAGGCTTTCAGGCGTTAGCCATCGTTATATGTTACAAAAAATTAACACTAAGTTTCTAATAATTTGATAACCTATTTGATAAATAATTCTCAGTTATCACATACACTGAGAGCAAGCAAAAGAATTTTACAAAGGAAAAAGGTAAAAAAAGGGCAAATAGAGTTTCTAATCCTGGAACACGTTGCGTTTACATCCTTTGTAACACATAACGATGTCAAATATCCGAAATCCTACTATCCTCCATTGTATATTTAGGAACTATATTTTTATGTAATTATTTATTAGCATCACATGTAAAAACGTGAATATGTAAGTATGAGGACTGTCAGTCATTATATAAGTAAATATTATTCATATATGGTTGTAAAAAATGACCTTACACTTTAAAAATCTACGAACTAATTACACAAACAAATATTAAAGGATCTATTAAATATGTCACAGAATCAGACTGGTTATCCATCATTTAAAAATTCGCCACAGAGCAAAAGCTTTGCTTATGAGGGGGTGTCCGAGGGAATCTGTAAAAGATATCACGCTGCATTCACGCCTTATATAGTTTAAGTCTATGTATTGGATACTGGTAATCAGTATGGGTGTAATGTTTATCTTAAGTTTTGATATCTACCTACAAATCCCACAAAACCCAAAAAGCTGTTTTATATCGTGTATAGCAAGCTTGTGTTGTTGATACAGGACAGGTTATTGTATAAGCAAGCTGTGGCAGATGTGTCGCGTTATCTCAGTTTACAGCTTGCATACACAATAAGGCATTTTTGTACGGCGCCCACCCACTCAACTGTATTGCCTTGGTAAAAATGTATAAAATATTTTTATATCAAACATCTATTTCTTTATTTACCCTACATCTATCGTTAGTTTTGATATCTACGACAAAACCCCAAAAAACCCAAAAAGCTGTTTTGTATTGTGTATAACAAGCTTGTGTTGTTGATACAGGACAGGTTATTGTATAAGCAAG
This sequence comes from Homalodisca vitripennis, assembly GCF_021130785.1. Classification (NCBI taxonomy): domain Eukaryota; kingdom Metazoa; phylum Arthropoda; class Insecta; order Hemiptera; family Cicadellidae; genus Homalodisca; species Homalodisca vitripennis. Next base: position 26,335,715 of record NC_060211.1, read on the forward strand.
CTGTGGCAGATGTGTCGCGTTATCTCAGTTTACAGCTTGCATACACAATAAGGCATTTTTGTACTGCGCCCACCCACTCAACTGTATTGCCTTGCTGAAAATTTATAAATATTGTTATGGCAAACATGTATTTCTTTATTTACCCTACATGTATCGTTAATTTTGATATCTACGACAAAGCCCAAAAAAACCCAAAAAGCTGTTTTGTATTGTGTATAACAAGCTTGTGTTGTTGATACAGGACAGGTTATTGTATAAGCAAGCTGTGGCAGATGTGTCGCGTTATCTCAGTTTACAGCTTGCATACACAATAAGGCATTTTTGTACAGCGCCCACCCACTCAACTGTATTGCCTTGGTGAAAATTTATAAAATATGTTTATATCAAACATCTATTTCTTTATTTACCCTACATCTATCGTTAGTTTTGATATCTACGACAAAACCCCAAAAAACCCAAAAAGCTGTTTTATATTGCGTATAACAAACTTGTGTTGTTGATACAGGACAGGTTATTGTATAAGCAAGCTGTGGCAGATGTGTCGCGTTATCTCAGTTTACAGCTTGCATACACAATAAGGCATTTTTGTACAGCGCCCACCCACTCAACTGTATTGCCTTGCTGAAAAGTTATAAAATATTTTTATGGCAAACATCTATTTCTTTATTTACCCTACATTTAATTTTAGAATTCTTTAATAAATTAATGTATATTACACCTTATTGTGGTTTTAGTTGAAAATTACACCAAGACACTTCGTTTATTTTTTCATATGAATTTGTCACTGTTATAAATTACGATTATCAAAATAAACATTCTGGAATACAAAATACTTTTGTATAGTTAGATTTACAAACGAATTACGTAATTTTCTTAAACGAAAGTCTGTTTTAGCATTCTCAATGATTGGCCGTATGATAGGTTAGCTTTTTAATTTGAACAAACGGACAGAAATAGAACTCTTTTAAAGCATTTTAGTGCAATATTTAAACAAAGCCGTAGGATTTTATACAAACTGTTCTCTTATGCAAAATGCTTAAGAAATAATATATATTTTAGAAATAAATATATTTTAGTATAACTGTCTGCAACACCAAAGTTAAATGTCTTACTTCTTAATTTGAAAACACACAATATACATATTAAATTAATTTCTTGTTTCTTACCATTATACGGGTTAAATTTGAATTTATTAATTTTTACACTATTTTTCTAATCTTAACTAATCTTTAAAATCGCTGCCTTGACTTCGATGGCCACATTTGTTGCAAAATTCTATACTCTATACTCCATAGGAGACAATACTTTTCTTTTAGATAAAAACGGTTAGACCTTATGCTGTGGGCATAAATGTTCTCTCTTATAAAGAAAGTTCTCTATATTACAGTACATTGAGCATTATTTACAACCACAAATTATCAAGTGCACTCACAAGAATAGTTTTAAACACTCAACTAACTTTACTTAAGAGTTTGCTTATGATTTCAGGTAAGAAGACCCTGTACAAACAGTAAAGGGAGTTACACGTAAGTAGTTATTTATTTGCCTCAGCGCTTGTTTCATTCTGAAGGGCAATCAAATACAAAACAACGATCAAGAGTTTTCAATGCAATTTTTGTATACTTGGCTGCACAGTTTCACAATCACAAAGGGAAGCACAGGATTCAAACTTGTTACGCAATTCGGTACTTCAATTTTACTAAAATATATTAATATAAAGGATAACTTTTAGATTTAAAATTACTTTTAGTCGTGAATAAAGTGAGAAAAGTACCAAAAATATAGCGCGTGTTGACGACCGTTTCAAAGTGAAGATCTGTCGCCGTAAAGTGGCGGGAGTCTGGCAATAAAAGCTCCCCCACTGAGCGGTGGCAATCTCGCATGATAAATATCGGTCTATTTAGTTCCTCGTTTTTTATCCTTATCCTTTTGTCGAGATAAAAATCTTGAATGATTTCATCAGCAGTTACGAGGCAGTAAGAGGCGCATGCCCCACTGCGGACTTTTTGACACTGTCCTTTTGTGGATCAACACTGTGTTCTATTGATCCACACTGTATAAAACAATTTCAAAATCGTTTGTTTGAATTGTTTTTTAATTAACATTTTTTGTTATGTAATATCTACACTGAAATGTTACCGTGGCAAAGAACGAACTGCAACTTTATAATGATATGTAGGATCGATCATTTACATCTTCATCTTAAATAATTTCCAGCAGATGATAAGGCGATATACGAAGTCCCACTTTGGCCTGTGCAGTACGTCAGAGAGATTGCAATCAGCCACTGGAATTCTGACTATCCTCTTTGGACGTACGCTCACTCCATCACGTACAGAAATTCATTTCAATTTAGAGAAAATTTAGATAGAGCAAAACCATTACGAAGTTCTTTGTTTAAAGTGTATTACTGACGATGGAAAGTTTGAACGAATAACAGGATTTCGTATGTTTGCCGTCGTTATATTTTACGAAAGGTATAACACAACGTTTCGAGGATTGGAATCTATACTCTTCGTCAGGTGGGGGAGGTATTTTGTACGTAATTTACCATCGTTTTCCGTAGCACGTTCGATTCGAACGTCGACATGGAGAAGGTATGATTTTTACTTATAATCTAGTCAATAATTTTTTATTGTTTTAAGTTATTTTTCTAAATCAGTTTTTAAACTTCTAGAAGTCTTCCTATCGTAATGAAATTTCATTTTTATAAAATTAAAAAAATACATACCAAAATACATAAAGTTGCACTCGAAATCCTACGTGTCCCTTATATTTTTGAACTCTTAAAAAGATAATTCCAGTTTTCAATCAATCATTTCTATGTTCGGTTAACACTTATGGCATATTAAATTTTCAACAAGCTATTTAAAGACTAAATACTAACTATATAATCTCCCCGTAAATTAATAGATACGAAATCGCTTAAATATTTAAACTGACAGCATTTGATTTAGCGTGTTTCAAGGCAATTAATAAATTCTAATAAACCATATTTAATAAATTTTTAAATACGGCCGTAGTCTAATTAAAAACTAATGCAATTAAAACTAATCCACAAAAGTACTTGCTTTATCTTTTAGTTGAATCCGACTTTTTCACTTTCTGAGGAAACCTTCTACAACACCAATACATAAATCTTTATGCTATTTTGTATTTTTCCGTTTCAGTCACCTTTGTATTCAAATGACCAAACCAGCATATATCCGGTAAACTAAAAACATGCTATACAACTTTTATTATTCATTAAAACTTTATGGGCTGACAATAGCATTTAAAGTCAATAAATATTAATTTTAAAAAAGGAATTGCTCCGCCGGTATTCGAACCTGGACCTCTCATAAGATAATATTTTGATTTAACGCCTGAAAATAACCATTCTATTATGTATTTTTATTATATCTAGCATCTTTTTTACGCAACTATGCCTGCTTTCATATGCAATGCAGTTTTGTAAATAGTTATTATTGTCTTATTATTGTCGTTTGATGTCTGCCTAAATAAAAACAAATAGGCATAAATGTATTCTGATTCGTACGGCTGTTACGATGTTGACTCGTGATTAATGTTAGTAACATAATCGTGTTTATCAATGGACTTCAACTGGCAATAGAAGTGAAAAGTTCCAGTAAGATTTCAAAGCGTAGGATATATTTCATATAAAAACGATATCGTTTGCAGTAAAGGCAGTATTGCGGTCAAAAACACAAACAGGTGGCCGTGCAGCGACCGAGCCTCTGTGTGTGACAGCTCGCCAGGGGCCTCCTGCCCTGCTATACTTGGCAGCCTGTCGGCGACTCTGTGGGTCACCGGTCTGGACCATACATGGGTTCCCAGTGTCCATGCAGTGAGTAAAAAGTGCACGGGCTGCAACCCACTACACTGAGTGAATTACATCAAACATGGTCCCATTCATTATTTACAGATTAGAAATTTAAAACAGAGTTATTCAATTTTTAATTTTTGGAATGGTTCTATAATATTTTGTATTTGCAGCTAATATAAGCTTTATAGGAAGGGTAAAGAAATATATAATAATATATACGAGTGTAAATTATATGTTATTAAATTGGGTAGAGGATGATAATGACTATCTGAGCCACACATTAGCTGTATAAAACTACGAGTATAAGCCCATCGTGAAGGAAAAAGCTGATATTAAATTAATTGGGTAGTGGATTGAGAATAACTGTGTGAGTAACATATCAGCTGTTTAAAATTAAATTAAAATATTCTCATAAGATTAACGTTACAACTCAGGAAGACCGAGGGCATAGCGTTATAGTGGTATATACTCGTATTTGAAAACCACAAGAGAGGCATTCTAGAGTGTAAGAGCTATTGACTGATATACAATATTTATATACATAATAGGTTAGTCTAGACACCTAAAATTGTCATAAAAATCATGTAACCTTTTAATGATTAGTTAAGAAATAATATTCCAATAATTTTACTTATAGAGCTACTAAAATTGATTTAACTAAAACTGACCATTACATTACAATTCTTTGTTTGAAGGTTATTTTTGACGATGGAAGGATTGTGAAGGAAACAGGATTTTTCCGGACATTTGCCATCGTTAAGTGAAACAAGAAAACAGTAACACTACGTTTCGAGATCTGCAATCTGATCTCTTCTTCAGGTAAAGAACTAACCTAATACATAATTTACAAACTAGGTTAAAATAAACAAATCTTACTAAAAGCGTTGTGGCACGCCTGAGTCAGGAATCACAACCTACATGTTGTATGTCAACTTCACTAACACTAAAGACATGCACTTAATAAAAAAACTATACAAAACACCAATCATTAAACTAAACTACGGAATACAGGTCACAATATGTCTTCACTCGTCTACTAACCATTTACGACTGACCAGAGGGGGGGTAGCCAATGGTAATCGTGACGGCCGGCTAAAACAAGATGGCGGAAATACAAGGGAAGGGGAACAGGAATGGGCCCTTTCGTTATTATTGGTTCATGCGAGATGAACTTCTTAAAACCATATTGTGACTCCGCATTGGTTTATTGCAAATATCCGATCCGTTTGATACTTTTGGTATTCTCTTTAGTTCATTTTTTAGAATTGGCAACCAAAGCGGCCTAATCTCGACTGATGGTTGACTGATTGGTTGGTCTGCCAATTTAATGTATGTTGCCTCAATTAATTTCCTTTTGAAGAAAATGTGGTTCCCGATGTATTATGTGGGCTTCATCCCAATTCATATGATGGTCTTCGGACCAACAATGGTGTGCAATTTTTGACTTTTCTTGTGAAACCCTTTCTCGTGTTTTCTTTGTGTTCTTTTATCCTTATGTTTAGTGGTCTTTTGTCTCGCCTATGTATTCCCTATTGCAGCTACATTTTATACTGTAAACACAGTTTTTTTTGGAATCCTGTGTGCCATTTTTTGGTTTTGTTTTTACGAGACTTTGTCTAAGAGTGTTGTGTGTTTTAAACGCGGTTCTAATGTTGTACTTTCTACCTACTCTTCTAATTTTCTCGATAATCCCGGCACATAAGGGATTGACATAAACGCAAATTTATCACAATTCTGTTTTTCTGACTCAGGAATGATTCTTCTGGTTCGTTTGCACTTATTAATTACTAATTGGAGGGTATCCATTGCTTCTGAGATCCGATTCAATTTTCTTAAATTCTTCTTTTAGTCCATCTTTATCTGAGCACAAGCTCTTTGCTCTATCAAACAACGAGTAGGCTACTCCTTCTTTGACAGATTTTTGATGGTTGGATTGATAATTTAAATATTTTCCCTGTGTGTGTTATCTTTCGAAAAAACAGTTGTCTTTAAGGACATCCCTATCTCTTAATACACACACATCCAAAAAGGGAAGCTTGTTTTGGACTTCCACTTCCATTGTGAGGGCGGATGGAAGGAGAAATACTATTAATGTGATTCAAAAAATTATTTAATTCAATGTCTCCATGAGAAAAAATAACAAAGGTATCATCCACATACCTCCACCAAATCTTCGGTTTTGAACTGAGCTGAAGCCAAAGCTTTTCGCTCGAATTCCTCCATAAAGATATTGGCGAAAATAGGAGACAGTGGAGAACCCATTGCCATCCCCTCATCTTGACGGTAAATTTTACCCTCTAACTCAAAATAATTGCATTGAGTGCATAGTTTTCTAACAGTTCCATAATTACTGGCACGGGAAGTTTAGTTCTATCCTTTAATGTTTGGTCTTCTTTGAGACGTGATTTAATAATTCCGAATTATTAAATCACGTCTCAAAGAAGACCAAAACATTAAAGGATAGAACTAAACTTCCCGTGCCAGTAATTATGGAACTGTTAGAACTATGCACTCAATGCAATTATTTTGAGTTAGAGGGTAAAATTTACCGTCAAGATGAGGGGATGGCAATGGTGTTCTCCACTGTCTCCTATTTTCGCCAATATCTTTATGAGGAATTCGAGCGAAAAGCTTTGGCTTCAGCTCAGTTCAAACCGAAGATTTGGTGGAGGTATGTGGATGATACCTTTGTTATTTTTTCTCATGGAGACATTGAATTAAATAATTTTTTGAATCACATTAATAGTATTTCTCCTTCCATCCGCCTCACAATGGAAGTGGAAGTCCAAAACAAGCTTCCCTTTTTGGATGTGTGTGTATTAAGAGATAGGGATGTCCTTAAGACAACTGTTTTTCGAAAGATAACACACACAGGAAAATATTTAAATTATCAATCCAACCATCAAAAATCTGTCAAAGAAGGAGTAGCCTACTCGTTGTTTGATAGAGCAAAGAGCTTGTGCTCAGATAAAGATGGACTAAAAGAAGAATTTAAGAAAATTGAATCGGATCTCAGAAGCAATGGATACCCTCAATTAGTAATTAATAAGTGCAAACGAACCAGAAGAATCATTCCTGAGTCAGAAAAACAGAATTGTGATAAATTTGCGTTTATGTCAATCCCTTATGTGCCGGGATTATCGGAGAGAAAATTAGAAGAGTAGGTAGAAAGTACAACATTAGAACCGCGTTTTAAAACACACAACACTCTTAGACAAAGTCTCGTAAAAACAAAACCAAAAAATGGCACACAGGATTCCAAAAACTGTGTTTACAGTATAAAATGTAGCTGCAATAGGGAATACATAGGCGAGACAAAAAGACCACTAAACATAAGGATAAAAGAACACAAAGAAAACACGAGAAAGGGTTTCACAGAAAAGTCAAAAATTGCACACCATTGTTGGTCCGAAGACCATCATATGAATTGGATGAAGCCCACATAATACATCGGGAACCACATTTCTTCAAAAGGAAATTAATTGAGGCAACATACATTAAATTGGCAGACCAACCAATCAGTCAACCATCAGTCGAGATTAGGCCGCTTTGGTTGCCAATTCTAAAAAATGAACTAAAGAGAATACCAAAAGTATCAAACGGATCGGATATTTGCAATAAACCAATGCGGAGTCACAATATGGTTTTAAGAAGTTCATCTCGCATGAACCAATAATAACGAAAGGGCCCATTCCTGTTCCCCTTCCCTTGTATTTCCGCCATCTTGTTTTAGCCGGCCGTCACGATTACCATTGGCTACCCCCTCTGGTCAGTCGTAAATGGTTAGTAGACGAGTGAAGACATATTGTGACCTGTATTCCGTAGTTTAGTTTAATGATTGGTGTTTTGTATAGTTTTTTTATTAAGTGCATGTCTTTAGTGTTAGTGAAGTTGACATACAACATGTAGGTTGTGATTCCTGACTCAGGCGTGCCACAACGCTTTAGTAAGATTTGTTTATTTTAACCTAGTTTGTAATTATGTATTAGGTTAGTTCTTTACCTGAAGAAGAGATCAGATTGCAGATCTCGAAACGTAGTGTTTACTGTTTTCTTGTTTCACTTAACGATGGCAAATGTCCGGAAAAATCCTGTTTCCTTCACATTACAATTATTAAATACTTTATATCTTATAAGAAAATGTCTGACTCGATACAAGAAGTAGAAACGTATAACCATGTCACCGATAAGATAATACAAGTAACAATGAAGCATATATTTAAGTTGTGCCATATCTCTACAGATATGTAACATATTTTATTTTTAATATCCGTATGTTATTAATAACAATTTTATGTGGAATAGGAGTTGGCCACATACCAACACTAGTAGGCTTCAGTTATAGCAGATTTCAGCGCTATAATGGTGGTAATAAATTCAAAATATAGCCCATTGACGGGCCACTATATTCCGCCCAAGCGGAAGGTGCGAATGTAATGCTAATTTATTCCTGAAGAACCGAATATAGCTGTAAATGGGTTCATTTTAAATTAGTTTAAATATTGAGCTGATGTTTTCTAGCTTTCACTTTCAAGTTTTAATTTTACTAATACATAGATGTATTTACCATTTGCACAGAAGATTATTTCCTGTCTAAATCTTTTTTAAACTCTCCACAATATGACGGGAAGTGTCTGAGCTTGTTTGTTTAACATTATTGACTGAGTTAGGCAAGGTTTCTTTCTCAAGGTTTTCGGATAAATAGGCGTCGGTTTCTTTATCTCAGTGTCTACAAACGATAATTGACTTTCAGATCAATCCAAACATTTGCATAATATAAACATTATCGCCCGTGTCTACCGCCCGGCCCTTGGCCGCTAGTGCCCGTGTCTACCGCTCGGCCCTTCAAGTTCAAGTTCAAAATCACTTTATTCAGGAAAAATACAATATATTTTCATACATACACTTTTATCCCCCAAGGCGCTGAACTGCGCCCTTGGGCCGGCACTTGGCCGTCAGTGCTCGTGTCTACCGCTCGGCCCTTGGCCGCCAGTGCCCGTGACTACCACCCGGCCCTTGACTGCCAGTGCCCGTGTCTACCGCCCGGCCTTTAGTCACCAGTGATCGTGACTACCGCCCGGCCTTTGGTCGCCAGTGCCCGTGTCTACCGCTCGGCCCTTGGCCGCCAGTGCCCGTGACTACCACCCGGCCCTTGGCCGCCAGTGCCAGTGACTACCGCCCGCCGCCAGTGCCCGTGTCTACCGCCCGGCCTTTGGTCACCAGTGCCCGTGTGCCCGTGACTACCACCCAGCCCTTGGCCACCAGTGCCCGTATCTACCGCCCGGTCTTTAGTCGCCAGTGCCCGTGACTACCGCCCGGCCTTTGATCGCCAGTGCCCGTGACTACCACCCGGCCCTTGGCCGCCAGTGCCCGTGACTACCACCCGGCCCTTGGCCGCCAGTGCCCGTGACTACCGCCCGGCCCTTGGCCGCCAGTGCCCGTGACTACCGCCCGCCGCCAGTGCCCGTGACTACCGCCCGGCCTTTTTTTTTTTTTTTTAACAGAGGGCCAGTTTTCCTTGGCCTGGTAGTTGCCTCTCAGCCATCCGGCTTATTGTGCACCCTCTCCCAGGTTTAAGCTGTATCAAATCCCAGGCCTTTACAAAACCATGAGATCTTCTGAACAATGCTTTCCGTATGCATAAGAACACCTAGGGATCTTGAGCGTTTGCTATGTAATGCCGGACATTCAAATATGACGTGCTTGGCTGTTTCGTCAGCCTCGCCACATTTCCTGCACAGTGTTTCCTGAACTGGAATACCTATTCTGTTCAGGTGACTTCGGAATATCCAATGACCTGTAATAAAACCAGTCACCTTTCTGATCTCCGTTCTACTCATTCTAAGGGCATCTGCTGCAATGTTCCTTGATGGTCCCTTGAGCATCCGCTTTGCCTGTACATTCCCTTCAGTGTTTCTCCAATGTTGTAGGTGTTTGTTAGCCATCCACTTGGTAACTGATCTACGTGCTAAGTTATATGAGACCCCACACGTTGGTTCAGGACCGGTAAGAAGACGGTTGGCTCCCAAGTTAGCGCAACCGTCTGCCCCTTCATTTCCTGTGATTCCTCTATGTCCAGGCACCCAAGTTAGAATAACTTTATTGGTTTTCGCCAGCAATTTCAAGACCTTATGGCATTCCCAGACTGCCTTCGAATTACAGTCATGGTTGGCCAAGACCTGCAGAGCAGCCCTGCTGTCCGAGTTAATGTAGATGTTTTTGCCTTTGTAGCCCCTTTCCACATTAACTCTTGCACATTCTGCAAGGGCTGTAACTTCAGCCTGAAAGACAGTTGCCAGTTTACCTAGGCTAAAGCTTAAGTTAACCCTCGGTCTGGCTCCCCAGACCCCTGCCCCAGTACCCTTCAGAGTCTTTGACCCGTCCGTGTACCAGGTTAGAGCCTCCTTCATGTAGTCAGGCTCACCTTTTGACCATTCCTTCCTCTCAACAATGTTGACTTGAAATGGTTTTTCCCAGTCCGTAACCTTTGCCATTCTGTCAGACATCATTTCTAGAATATCCAGTTTGAGAATGTCAACGATCTTGGAGTGCTTACTAGCATGGTGATAATGCCAGTTCCCATTGCACTTCAGTCTATAGGCAGCCATCCTAGCCTCTCCTATGACGAATATGTCTAGGGGTGGGAGATTTAGCACTACTTCCATAGCAGCGGTTGGTGTTCCTCTCATGGCACCCGTTGTCCCCAAGCATGCCAACCGCTGTACCTTTGACAGGTTTTTTGCGGCAGTCACCTGTTGGACTTTTGGCCACCATACCACTGAGCCATACACCATCATTGGCCTAATGACTCTGGTGTACAGCCAGTGTGACATGTCGGGTCTAAGCCCCCATGTGCATCCTACTGCACGTCTCACCATCATCAATGTAGTCTGAGATCGTCTGATTATGTATTCCAGATGACAATTCCAGGTGAGTTTATCATCCAGTTTGACACCTAGATATTTTAACTCCCTGCTTAACTGTATCTGGCTCCCACATAGGACTGGCTGTGTGATTTCCAGTTTCCTTCTTCTTGTAAATGGTATCATGACGGTCTTCGAAGGATTTACTACAAGTCCTTCTTCGTCACACCATCGCTCCACAATGGCCAGTGCTCTCTGCATCATTTCCAGACACGTTACAATATGCTTACATCTTATGAGTATAACAACATCATCTGCATAGCCTTGAGCATACATACCCTGTTCATTCAGAGTCCAGAGTAAGTCATCCACAACTATGTTCCACAGGCTTGGTGATAATACACCTCCTTGTGGACATCCTCGCTGCGTTTTGACCTCTCTTGTGATTCCGCACAGAGATGCCTGTGCTCTTCTGCTCTTAAGCATGTTACTTATCCACCTAACAACAGTTTTCTCCGTACCCCTGGATGTAAGCTTAGACACTATAGAGTGAGTACTCGTATTATCAAAAGCTCCTTCTATGTCCAGGAACACTGCTAAAGCTATTTCCTTTTGTTCAATAGCTTGCTCAATCTTGCCAACCAGACAGTGTAGGGCTGTTTCACAAGATTTACCTTTCTGATAGGCATGTTGATTTGGATGTAAGGGACGATTGATGAGGACTGTGTCCCTTAAATGCCTATCCAGAACCTTCTCCATGGTCTTGACAAAGAAGGATGTTAGGCTTATTGGTCTATAAGCCTTTGCAACCTCATAGGAGGGTTTGCCTGGCTTCGGGATAAATATAACCCTAGAGGTCCTCCAAGATGAGGGTATGACTCCTGTCGCTAGACTAGTTCTAAACAGTCGTATGAGCAGGGGTATCACCAAGTCCCCACTCTCCTGCAGTAAAGATGTTAATCTAGTGAGAGTTTCTTTTTCCTTGGTTTAAATAACTCAAAATGCTAATAAATATATTTAAAACATGCGATTCGGCCCTATGCTAATCAAAATTTTTAAGCTATACAATAGTACATGTTAACTGAACCTAGCCAACTATAACCGTTAAGAGCCTATTATAATTAGCATATTAATTAAACGTGAGAGAAACGGGCTGCCAAGGCCGATTGTAAATAAATTCCAAATCCCACTTGGGCGGATATCCAGTGTTGTTCTGCCTAGGGCGTCTGAACTTTACTGGATTGGATCCAGAGTAGGTTCAAATATTGCTTGTGGTCGCATCGTTCATAAATACTGGTACAAATATCTATTTTACCGATTCTCTCCTTATTTTTGAAATGGTGAGGCTTAGTGCATCACTTCCCCAGAATATGGGGCCAAAGTTATATAACAGGCTACCGCAAAATATTACAATGGAAAATAATCCTACAAAATTCAAAACATTATTATATAACTATCTCATACAGAAAGCTTTTTACTCGGTTGGTGAGTTTTTTTTCCGATTAGTAATTTAAAAGTGGCTACAGAAATTGTGAAAAGTTTGAGAAATATTGTTTTATTTAGATATGCAACTTAAACCATATTTTCTGACGAGTGTAATACAATTATTGTAAAAATTGTCATACTACACAATAAAGAATTTTGAATTTTGAATTTCGTATGATAGAACATCGCGCAGAAAATATAAATTTAGGACGGTCATCCATAAGGATGCAAAGGATATTGATCTGTCCTTAAAAGAACCATTCCAACTGTAACATAATGTCCGTAGGAAGTACTCCAACAAATTCACCGAGATTTAGGAGTTCGGTGAATTTATTCAATTTACGGCGTAGTTGTACCACAAATGTGCGTATTTAAGAGAGAACTCACAATATTCTTAAAGCATTGTGTAAAAACACGTACGTAATTTGTGATACTAACGCTATGCCGGAAGTCCGTGGTTGTACCGTATTGTTTATTGGTACGTGGCTTGAATTTGTGTTATTACAAACCGGAGGTTTTTGTTGTTTATCATTGTTTTTTATCTTTTTGGTTATCTAGTCTGGTTGTTATCTGTATACTGTTTTATTATTATATCTTTACATATATGTTTACACTATTTTACTTTGGTATCTTTAATTTCCTGCTCATAATGCTCTCCCTTACGTCTTTCGTCTTTTGCAGAAAGAAAATTGTAGATTGAAAATGTATTAAATTAAATTGTTGGTAAAAAAGTTATACTCTCCTATAGTATCAAATATTTAACGATATAGTACAGTTTTAAATAAAATTGAATTGTGTTTTTTAAATAATATTCATAAACCAATTGTATTTTTTGTCAAATTAAAGTTTAGAAAATTCAATTTAAATCCAATAATAGATGCTTCTCCTACTGGTGGAATTACATAACATTTTGGAAGGCTGTATGTCTGAACAAAGTTTGTAACTTATAGTATCAAAGCTCAACTGAAAATTTACTAAGATACATATTTCTATTCATTTCAAGTGATTGCCAACTATCAGCCTGTTACCTTATTACAAGTAAAAAATAAAATATATCAGATAAATAGTAGAAAGGAGCAAAGGCAATGTAATATAAATATATAAAAGTAAACTAAATGTATTACACTAGGGTGGATATCATTCATTCATTGTCAATATTTATGTGTTCTAAATATCATTTATAGTACACTATACACCCTGTATATACGTGCACAAAACCCTTCGGGACAGTTTCATATTTATTATATATTTTCTATTTATTTTTTCAAAAATAAATGTATCTATGTAGTTTATGTAATACTTCAAATATAGGGTCGTGTAACATAACAGTATATATTTTATTTACTCTAATGTATTATATGTTTCCTGATATGTTTGCTGATAGCCAAGTATAATACCTATCAATAAGATATGTTTTCAAGTGTAATATTTTTTAAATGATGTTTTTATTGTTAAACACAAATATTTATTTTGCTATTTTGGGATGAATAGTAGAGGGTAATTATCGTGATAATTTACGTACATATATATATATATATATATATATATATATATATATATATATATATATATATATATAGATATAGATTAAATTTTAATTGGCATAAGTGGGTTTTAGTTAAGACATTATCACTAAGAAAATACATACATACCAGTATAATATATAGTTTATTTTAGGACAAACCTTCATTGGAACAGTTTGGTTTAGAACGTTATTACTAAGAATATTATATTTGAAAACAGTACATTTTGAAACTCTAATTGACGGTAAAATAGTTCTCTTCAACGAGTATCTCTATGCTACGGCAATATTTTTTATCCAAACAGAGGTTTCACGACAGCTATCAACGGTGATTTGCTCTGAGTAAAAAGAAAATAATATGATGGATTCAATGTGTCAAAATGTAGAGAACTTGGAATGGTAGAGAGATATCAAATCTGCGTTATTCCATATAATGTGAAACATGTGATGTCTGCCTGACGTGCACGCGACTATTGTATTCTTCTCTGAAGCTTCACGGTTTGCCAAGATTTCTTTCAATCATATTGCCTGCTAGGCCGGCATATCATATTAATAGCCGGCTTGAAAAGTCTTTGAGTTGTCTGCCATAAGAGCAATGTTAAACCCTTTATGCCCTTACCTTTGGTAGTAGAATTACGAGTGATATTTCATTAACGTCATTATGGTCATTTTATATGATTTTTGGCAGGTTTTATGTTTTCTTTAAAATTTTTAATATTTGAATTTTCAAATTTCTAATTCTTAAATAAACTGCAATAAGTTTGCGAATGTTTTCTAAATAACCGCTCAAAATATCGAAAAACCTTCATAACCGGGTGGATCCCTTATGACCATTTCTTTAAATTGAGAAATCTCTCAGAATTCTTAGACAAGTTTTGGACGTTTAACATTGTTCATAAGCCGATGAACCTGGCTCTAAAGAGTGAATTCAATTCATGATTTTGTGATATCTCAATGGTATATTTATGATAATTATGGATAATTATATTTATAGCTAACAAATTATGGTTTATAGTAATGTCCTCGTTTAAGGTAACGTTTTACGTGCTCTTATTTAAAATACAAATGTTTAGTTTGGGTAGGGTACTATAAGCGGACCCGGTTTTTTATATCGAAGAATGTAATAATCGATACCTAATATTCCGATCTCAAATCCTAGACTATCAATCGATATAAAGTATCTATAGTTCTCAATAACAAACATATGTTTTAAATTAAAATATGAATCTAATATTTACAGTGATCAAACAAATTATTATAACAAAATTTAGGAAAATTGAAGACGACCATATTTGCTCCTCTCACATTTACAGTTCTTTCTTTCCCACAAATTTCACATAATGGGTTTTTCCGCCCGAGTCAAACATGTTGAAGTCATGAAAAACATGTCTTATCATCTTCCAAAGCAATGTCGCTTAGTTTTCTAAAATTGAGTGTCATTTTTATATTCAAACTAGCTGACCCGGCGAACTTTGTCCCGCCTCAAAGGCAATATCACATGATCACATTTTTTACTTCTTAAACCGGGTCCGCTTATCGTACACTACCCTTTAGTTTTTCAACGTGTTTCCGTACTCCTTAAATGACTAAAATTTATTAAAAGCCAGATTATTTATATTTCATCTTAAATTATTTGCAATTCTATGTATGTATATTCGACGGTTTTACGTGTATACCTTATTAAAAGTACAAAAATGCAACTGTATTTGAGTATATATTAATCTGTATACGATTTGCTTAACTTCAGTGAACTACATTAGAAAAATTTAGTATTACTGTTTAATCATTAAAAATAACTGTAAAATGTGCGTATTTTCGGGTGGAAAAGTAACCAGCAAATTTATCTAACGAAGACAGCCTACAATAACAGTATACCGCGGGCCACACCGCTTCCCCTGTCAGCCTGTTCCGGGAACCATTGCCGTATATCCCTCCACCTTCACGGTTATAACCTGCGGTAACCATTCAATCCCCTCAAAGTTGATACAACCACTGCATCAACCTTTATTCTACAGATTCAATCTACAGTATTTCGTATCTGTTCAAATTTACTATGGATTTATATATTGTTTTATTTATTCATACCTCCTCACTTATAGAGTTGTTTATGACGTAAGTTCATATTGTATATCAACGTTATATCGTTTTAAGCACGGCGTGCTTGAAATATATGAGTAAATACATTACTCAAGAACGTCATTAAAGTGCTTGTATGATATAGGGAATCAAGCACCTCTAGATCCATAGAAGTAGCAAATTCCAAAGAATGGACTTTGAGCATGGTTTTTCGTTAATATGCAATATTAGTTCTGCGATATCTTATGAAAATGCAAATATTTGTACAGGATATATCACAAACATTTACTCAAAACCGTGTCATTTATATGTCCCAGTGTTGGGAAATTTTTTCAAATTTTTTCGTTGATCGTGTAATTTAGCGTGATATTTTCCGCTATTTTTGGCAAAACCGAGCGAATTTTGAGTGTTTTATACCGGCGGTTGTTCTTTTGGTGAAAGACCACGTGTATGTTTGTCGTCTGACCTGTTAAAAACAGCACAATTGCAACATCAAATCTACTCAGAGTTAGTACAGCCACTGAATAAACCACTAGACTTCTAATTAAATCTACAATATTTAATATGCCTAACTATAAAAGGATCTGATTCAGACATCTTTACTGATAATACTTAGTATATAATGTACAGCTCTTTTTATCTATAAATATTGTTTCAATTTTGAAAAAGTGTACTTGTAATCACGAGTCAATTAATGGAAAATATAAGTATATACCTGATTTATCTACCAGTTTTATATAACATAATTGGTAAATTATAAAAAATAAGATTTTGAATTAGTTAACAATGTTTTGACATAAATTTCACGAACTCGAATGTTTTATTATATTTCAACCCATTATTTTTTTATTTTTTTCAAACAAAGCATCCAATATGTCTGTTAGCGATGTTTCAACAAAAATTTGAAACGGAAATAAAATTTTAGTAGTAAAAATCCAAGTGCATAAGAATTAAGAAAGTATGTTAAACAACTTTAAAATTTTTATACAAAGGGAATTATTATAAATCATTTATGATTGAAATACTTCAGTAATTACTAACTTAATAAATTAATTTACTGATATATATCTACATTATTTTTCAATGCTATTTATGAATATTACGTACTGCGCTCGTCATTCTTCAAATACTAGCTTCGTTTGTTGGTCTGAATACTTCATGGCCTACATCAAACATTATTTAACTTCATTGACTTTTGTTAAATCTATTTTATAAAGTCTAGAATGACTAGACGAGTCAGTTGGCTCTCATTAATTTTAATTTTAATTTAAGCCGTGTCAATTCTTCAAAGCTACGGATTCCTAATTTATTAACTAGGAGTTTCATCGCATAAAACATTACTTGAGTTTAATATCGGTTCTTCTGTACTAAATCCGTTTGATTTGCGTTACTCGTTTTCTGGTTCTCATAAAATTCCTTTAGTGTTTTTTGTTTTATAGTTGTATAATTTATAGCTTGCAATATCCTGCTTGTATAGTACCGTAGGTTTAGCATCGGCTTTATGATACTTCTATACCGAATTCATCTACATGATTTTGCATTATCTGGTTGTCAGCAAATATTATAGGGTAAACGTGATCCTAACAACATTTATATGATATTAATCTAATTGAAAATACACGGCATTTGGTAGTGGTCAAGCAAAAATATTTGTTTCAGGTTAAACTTCCTTTCATGCTAGTTTTTCCCGAATGATAATACGCTTGGTTTGGTTGTGATGAAGGAATATAGTTTAGTTTCCGGTTAAATTATCTTTCAAATCTAGATTCGACTGTCTGGTAATACCTGCAATGTTTTAGATTAATCAACATAGTTTAGTTTTAGATTAAACTATCTTAGATTCTAGATTTTCATCTAGTGAATTCCACCTCGTAAAAGTTAGTGCGGATATTCCTTGTCGAAAATGTACGGTTTGGACACTCTGCTTCCTTGCTTATCCTAGCCTTTCCTTTTATTTACTGATATATTTTAAGGAGCAGTAATTTAATCTAAGGTTATAGGAAAATAAAAATAAGTAGCGATATTGTAATATTCCACATTCTACCCAAGTCTCATTCTAACAAAGCCACTCCATTTTCTTACAAAACTTTTTTGGGAAACATTTTGAATAGATAGAGCTCAATGAGGTAAAAATCATAAATCTGAACAACGACGAACACTGGTAGGGGACTTTAGAAATGTGTAAATAACGAGATAATGGGCTGCCACAAGTGGAGAAGGTAATGATGAGAGACTGAGATTTCCAATATTGTGGCGCCCCCTGCTGGAGAATGCAATAACATGGACCCTCTCCCACCAGTCAAGGTATTCACATCTTTTCTTGCGACCTCTGAAAAATCTATAAATGGGCTCCGTTGACTTTTAGATACAGTATAAGTTTAAAATGCTAAAATTATTCATCGAAATAAATAGTGTCTAATTGCTGCCAATTAAACATAAACCATTACGTGCTGATTTATTTCTAACAAATTTTAAATTTGCTACCGGATAATAGCTAATTACAACGACTTATATAACTCAAATTCCATTATGAATAATGTTGGTGCAATTAAAGCTTTTAATTTTATTTATAATGTAAATTTAATAACAATAATACAATTTTTCATATACTGGCGTTAAAATGGATATGTGTGTGTAAGAAACTAGAAAATTACTGTCGTTTTTTTAAATAATTACAAATTTACGTGAAAACCATACACAATTTTAAATCTTCATTTTTATTTAATTTGGTTCTTATAAAATTACAAATTCTACTTTTATTGTACCTGTGCCTCTTCTATTACAAAAATAAGTACTTTACTACATGTATAAGGTTCAATAGTTACATATATACATTCCAATACCATTTAGTTAAATTCATAGACATTATTATGCATATTTATCTTTTAATACGATGTAATTTTCCACCAAGATTTTTTCTCTTGTATTCTAATGGAAGAATTGGAAAGATAAAAAGGATATGTCGAAGAGAGGGGCCACGTTAGAATCAATGAGGAGGTCGTAGGCGATTGGCCGAGTGCTGACAGAGGTACGCTTAACCTTATCTGAGGAACCCTTTGCTGTCGTGCTTTCTTGTTAAGTGCTGGCGGAGAGAGGTCAGAATCGTTGTTAAAGTCTACCATGAGACTAGTCTACACAACTATTCCGTCGTGCTTTCTTGTTAAGTGCTGGCGGAGAGAGGTTACAATCGTTGTTAAAGTCTACCCCGAGACTAGTCTATACAACTCTGTCGTCATGCTTTCTTGTTAAGTGCTGGCGGAGAGAGTTTACAATCGTTGTTAAAGTCTACCCCGAGAATAGTCTACACAACTATTCCGTCGTGCTTTCTTGTTAAGTGCTGGCGGAGAGAGGTTACAATCATTGTTAAAGTCTACCCCGAGACTAGTCTACACAACTTTGTCGTCGGGTTTTCTTGTTAAGTGCTGGCGGAGAGAGGTTACAATCGTTGTTAAAGTCTACCCCGAGACTAGTCTACACAACTATTCCGTCGTGCTTTCTTGTTAAGTGCTGGCGGAGAGAGGTTACAATCGTTGTTAAAGTCTACCCCGAGACTAGTCTATACAACTTTGTCGTCGGGTTTTCTTGTTAAGTGCTGGCGGATAGAGGTTGCAATCGTTGTTAAAGTCTACCCCGAGACTAGTCTACACAACTATTCCGTCGTGCTTTCTTGTTAAGAGCTGGCGGAGAGAGTTTACAATCGTTGTTAAAGTCTACCCCGAGACTATTCTACACAACTATTCCGTCGTGCTTTCTTGTTAAGTGCTGGCGGAGAGAGGTTACAATCATTGTTAAAGTCTACCCCGAGACTAGTCTACACAACTTTGTCGTCGGGTTTTCTTGTTAAGTGCTGGCGGAGAGAGGTTACAATCGTTGTTAAAGTCTACCCCGAGACTAGTCTACACAACTATTCCGTCGTGCTTTCTTGTTAAGTGCTGGCGGAGAGAGGTTACAATCGTTGTTAAAGTCTACCCCGAGACTAGTCTATACAACTTTGTCGTCGGGTTTTCTTGTTAAGTGCTGGCGGATAGAGGTTGCAATCGTTGTTAAAGTCTACCCCGAGACTAGTCTACACAACTATTCCGTCGTGCTTTCTTGTTAAGAGCTGGCGGAGAGAGTTTACAATCGTTGTTAAAGTCTACCCCGAGACTATTCTATACAACTATTCCGTCGTGCTTTCTTGTTAAGTGCTGGCGGAGAGAGTTTACAATCGTTGTTAAAGTCTACCCCGAGACTATTCTATACAACTATTCCGTCGTGCTTTCTTGTTAAGTGCTGGCGGAGAGAGGTTACAATCGTTGTTAAAGTCTACCCCGAGACTAGTCTATACAACTCTGTCGTCGTGCTTTCTTGTTAAGTGCTGGCGGAGAGAGGTTACAATCGTTGTTAAAGTCTACCCCGAGACTAGTCTACACAACTATTCCGTCGTGCTTTCTTGTTAAGTGCTGGCGGAGAGAGTTTACAATCAATGTTAAAGTCTACCCCGAGACTAATCTATACAACTATTCCGTCGTGCTTTCTTGTTAGATGCTAGTGGAAAGAGGTCGGCCTCTTTGTTAAAGTCTATTCTGAGACTAGTCTACACAACTTTACTGTCGTGCTTTCTTGTTATGTTAAGTCGGAGAGAGGTTGGAGTCTTTGTTAGCCTTTCCTTTGAGTATTCTACACTTTGTTAGGAACATTTGTTCTATAAGAAAACAGACTCGTACATATGTATATGCCTGAATACCACTGCAGGGAGAATAACCGTAAATCAAAACGGAAAGGAAATGAATCTAATATTTAAGTGTCAGTCATAACAGACACTTGCCTCGATCCTACAAGAGGTGCGTGACGCGATGAAATGAGACATTCTACTGATATACGTTATGTCTGTCGGGCGCTACTGGGAGTTTAATAGGTATTGAAATGTAACGAATAATACCAATAACTATTATTTACAAAGAAATATTCCTCAACAAGTATATTACGCAGATTGGTTAACAGTTATTCAATCTGAACCTATTGTATACTTTTGATTGTAGTGCATGTTTATTGTATTACGAGTACGGGGATCAAACGTCAGTCAGGTTTGTTTAAATGGTGCAAAAGCGTAGCAAATGAGTTATTTTTGTATTTTTCTTAATATTTTATCATAAAAAATACTGTAGAAGAAACTATCATTATTTCATTAACAGAGTGGTAAATCATATAAGCAGTTTTGTATTGATAAAACTATTAGCCACATACAAATCAATATTTAATTTATATTTATTTCATAGTAGTCCTAAACACTTTCTGTTTACTAAAATTTAATTATTTTGAAACTTTAATACGAAAGAAGAAACACGTTTATGTAATGCTGAAAACATTTTTAATCTAATTTGAATAGCTTAAAGATTGCAAACACAAAGGTTTCAAAAAGTGTTGTTTCTATTCAAGTGCTTCCCAAAAGTTTTGTTTCAACTCAATTATTTCCCTTGCGAATACATTTACTATGATTTAGAATATTACACGTGTATACATTCAAAAAACTTTAGAACCGAAAGCCAGACCTTCAGTTTTTAGCGCACACTATACTTTAAAATTCATAAAACCCCTTAAACTGTTCTGATTAGTTGCTTTTAGATTCCTCCTTTTACAATCGATTCCAAACACTTTGTATATACACTTTGTTTTCCGAAATACTTTCATAGTTACTAAACATTATCACTCCTCTGTTAATAGTTTAGTAAACATTTCCTTGACATAATAATTATATAATTGAAATACTGATTGAGCTGACTACCTAATTTTTTCAAAAATTTAATACTTTAGGTTCGTCTCAAAGTGAAATATCAATAAACTTTGCCTAAATTTGTCACAATTAAATGGCCAACATCAGCAAACATGGATACAAAAACCAATTTAATGACAAAACTCTCTTAAACGTTTAAACGAGTATAATTTAATTACACTGTGGCCCATGCTAGCATTAAAGCCTTTAATTGATCGGCCATGTAATGAAAACAAATAAACAACAAACAAACAAACACTTGATTTATCGCCACAAAGGATGAGACAGCAAATGTGGTGTAATTGCTCAATGATGTCATGTGGCGGCGTGATTGAGTTTGTTGCGTTTTCGCTTTTAATCGTTCAGGTGAAAACTCGAATTGTTTGTACATCCCGTCCAGCAAACAAGCGATACTTCCATACGTTTATATTTGTACGATATGTACGACATTTGCTAACAAATTTTGTCAGCTTTGGATTTTTCCAATAAACGAATTTTACATTACTTCACTTTGTATACAATATAAATTGCTCTATACCGATTTTTCTTGGTTTAAAAAGGAGAAAACCTAGCTTTTCATATTTGTGATTTAAAATAATAATATGCAAAAATAATAACAATAAAAACGTACAAGAACGTTTTAGATTACAAACTATTCTTTTACCACACAATTTGTATGCTTTACATTGCCCTCAACGTTTTACCTGTTAAAACTTATCTAAATTTAGTTTACAAGGACATTTGTCATTTGTATGAGACATGAACTTTATGTTTGTATTGTATATCAATTACAACGATGTACAAGTATCCATATGTATCTAAGTTGAGCTTTGAAGAGCACGCTTGGCTTGATGTTTACACACTTATTTTACCCACCAATGGAATTAATATCGGAACAGCTTTGATGTTCACAAGCCGTTACAAGATATCGTTCCCCAAGTCTAAAATTAACATCAACAACACTAAACCGGCTTCTTTGTGGGTTTTAAAATAACAATCATAGCAAGTTCGATGGTTTTAAGTATTATAGCAATACTGCGTGTAATGAAATCTATGTTGCTTTGTGTGATACGTACATTATACAGTGTACTCGTATATAGTAAACACGTTTAATTACGCCCATTATTGATGATGTAAACGATAATTTCTTGTGCTGTGTCTGATGACATTATTAAAAAATAAACAGCAAATAAGATCTGTCACTAATCTATATCCTCGAAAAGTAATTGTTATGTCAAAATTTTTTTTTTTGTTCTTCTATATACTTGTAGAACTGAGTTCAGAAAGTCAAGTCTGAAAAACCTACTGCATGCTCAAATCAGTATTAATGTATTGTTAGGAATATTAATTTATATTTATTTTATACCGTTATATTGGCATTTTCTAAAAAAACATCTATAATATTAGGTGACGAGAAATAGTACACCTTGACATTAAGACAATGGGAAACGAGACATACAACATATAGAACAGGTAATAGCGATTTATAGAACACCAATCAGTATAACAAAGACTGACGAGTTATAGAAACCAGGATATATAACGTGGAAAAATAGTTATAGAACGCCAAGACATAGAACGGGAAGTAACGAGTTATGGAACACCAAGAAACAGAACAGGGAGTGATGAAATATTGAACGGCAAGATACAGAACAGGGAGTGTTGAGTTATAGAACACCAAGGCATAGAACAGGGAGTGTTGAAATATTGAACGGCAAGATACAGAACAGGGAGTTGCGAGTTATAGAACACCAAGGCATAGAACAGGGAGTGTTGAGTTATAGAACACCAAAGCATAGAGCAGGAAGTAACGAGTTATGGAACACCAAGACACAGAACAGGGAGTGATGAAATATTGAACGGCAAGATACAGAACAGGGAGTTACGAGTTATAGAACACCGAGACATACAGCAGGGAGTGAAGAATTACAGAATAACAAGACATAGAACTAGAAATGACGAGTTATAGAACACCAACACATAGAAAACTGTGTGACGAATATGGAATAGTAGGATATAGAACAAGGAGTGAAGAGTTATAGAACACTAAGACATAGAACAAGGAGTGACGAGTTATAGAACACCAAGACATAGAAAAGGGAGTGACGAGCTATAGAACACCAAGACATAGAATAGGGTGACGAGTCCTGGAACACCAAGACATAGTACAGGGAGTGTTGAGTTATAGAACACCAAGACATAGAGTGGGAAGTTACGAGTTATAGAACACCGAGACATACGACAGGGAGTGAAGAATTACAGAATACCAAGATATAGAGCATGAAGTGACGAGTTAAGAACACAGACATAGAACAGGGAGTGACGAATATGGAATACCAAGATACAGAAAAGGCAGTGATGAGTATGGAATACCAAGATACAGAAAAGGCAGTGATGAATATGGAATACCAAGATACAGAAAAAGGTAGCGATGAGTATGGATTACCAAGATATAGAAAAGGTAGTGATAAGTATGGAATACCAAGATATAGAAAAGGTAGTGATGAGTATGGAATACCAAGATATAAAGCAGGGAGTGGCGAGATATGGGAGTGAGATAAGACAAGTGAGAGAACACGGACAGCCGACTGTTGGGACGTGGATGCGGGTGTCCGGGAATCAATAACCGGCCAGGACGGCTGGCGATTTGACCTTCAAAATTCCTTCATAATCACGCTGTACCTCCAACTCACTTCTTCAAAGTTTATATTTCCAAATATTTCAGCTGGTGTAGATGTTTGATTTAAATGAGATCTTTACATTTTGTATTGCTGTAATCATCAATATTATTTTAAAACAATAAATGATATGAAGGAAAAAGGATTTTTTCCGGACATTTGGCATCGTTCACTGAAACAAGAAATCAGTAACACTACGTTTCGAGATCTGCAATCTGATCTCTTCTTCAGGTAATAACTAACCTAATACATAATTACAAACTAGGTTAAAATAAACAAATACAGTAATACCAAAGCGTTGTGGCACGCGTATGTTAATGATTTCTTGTTTCACTGAACAATGGCAATGTCCGGAAAAATCCTGTTTCCTTCACAATCCTTCCATCGTCAAATATAACCTTCAAACAAAGAAATGATATGAATTTTACAATAATAAAGCATTTAATTTTAACATAGCTAATTTTATAATATAATATAATTTCTAAATAGTATTCAGTATTATATGTTGTACTAACTACTAAGTACTAATTCTATATGATCAAATGAACTCTAAAGTTTTAATAAACAAATAAGTTATTACAGATTTTTTTTTTGTGAGGGCATTGTTTTATTGAAACTTTCCAATTGGATGGTAAGATAAACATTGCATTTTTTATATAAATTTCCCAACTCTGAATAACATGCAAACTTGCTGCAATTATTTATCTTTAAAAACTGCTATGCATTAATACAGCCAGTGGACGTATAAACCCAAATAAAACATAAGTTTCCTTTAATAATTCGTGGTAAAGTATTATTTATTCACTTAAAATTATTGTCTCTTTATACTAAACTGGACTGAACTAAACACGTTAGTTCTGGTGGATATAATTTGGTATAACTGTAGAGAGAGAACTGTTTAGGGCAAAATTGGATGGAAGATTATGTTACGGTTTAATACGAGAATAATAATTTGATAAAAATAAACCGATAAAGTGAAGTATCGTAGGACCAAACGGAGCGTGACGTAAGTTTTACCAACTTTAACTCAAAGTACTACATCACATATCCCATGATGAAACGTCATGTGATTGTACTCAGTTTGATTAAAAGTTTGTTTATTCTACGACACATCATGTGACGTACTCCTATCTTGGTTATATTAGATGATAAATTAAAACATCGAGTCTTGAATTTTGGTTTTTCAAAAAAACCTTGTTTTTTCTGTTGTGCACTCAATAATGGCTGAATCGTGATCAAATAGTTATTACACTGTTCAGTAAACCTAATTACAAAAGATTTTTTCCGAACATTTGCCATCGTTCAGTGAAACAAGAAATCAGGAACACTACGTTTCGAGATCTGCAATCTGATCTCTTCTTCAGGTAAAGAACTAACCTAATACATAATTACAAACTAGGTTTTAATTGACTCAGTAACGTTTCACTCGTACGTAATTTATATATTTCTTTATCGGGACAAAAAATCAAACAATACCATTTCAAAAATCTTAGGCATAAAGTAAATTTAAAGGGTCGAAAGTGGACGGTTGAAAATCAAACTTGGTTTTTGTCGGTATAATTTTTTGGGACCGGAAGACAAGTCAAACTTAAGTATGGCACTTATATAGAAAATTGATCAATACAGACGAAAGATGAAATTTTAACAAAATTAGGTTTTTGAGACTAAAGTGTATGTATTTGTTCGTACAAAAAACCCTAAAATGGAGCCTTTTTTTGCATTTCGAATCTCTTAACCATGGATATTGATAAACATGCCTACTCATGTTGCAAATAATTTTAGGGCTCCATCATATTGAAGGAAACAGGATTTTTCCGGACATTTTCCATCGTTCAGTGAAACAAGAAATAAATAACACTACGTGTCGAGATCTACAATCTGATCTCTTCTTCAGGTATAAATAACCTAATACATAATTACAAACTAGGTTAAAATAAACAAATCATACCAAAGCGTTGTGGTATGCCTAAGTCAGGAATCACAATCACCATGTTGTTTGTCAACTTCGCTAACTCTAAAAACATGCACTTAATAAAAAACTATACACAACACTAATCATTAAAACTGAACTACAGAGTACAGGTCACAATACGTCTGCATTCGTCTACTAACCACCTACGACTGACCAGAGGGCACTAGCCAATGGTAATCGTCACGGCAGACAAAAACAAGATGGCGGAAATAAAAAGGAAGGGGGACAGGAATGGAATTTAACGTAGTTTGTAATTATGTATTAGGTTAGTTCTTTACCTGAAGAAGAGATCAGATTGCAGATCTCGAAACGTAGTGTTACTGATTTCTTGTTTCACTGAACGATAGCAAATGTCCGGAAAAATCCTGTTTCCATCACAATCCTTCAATCGTAGAAAATAAACTTCAAACAAAATACAAAAGCTTCCTACTAAAAAAAAATGTTACAATCCGTATACAGGTATTTCTTACTCGCTTTTACAGGAATTCTGGTAAAGGCATAACGTTTCTGTGGAATGAATGATATAAAGATCCGCGCCTCCATCTAAGATGTCAGGGGCTTGACGAACCACTTTGTGGGTTTGCATTACTCTCGCTCTTCAAGTTCGCTTTGTGGGAAATATGACACGATATTCGGTGCCGTAGACTCAATCGAATCCGCAGAACTGATAATTACATTTATCGGCCTTACACCTTCATTATTTATGGTGAAAACTTTATTTTTATTGCAATCATTTAAAATCATTATCATTACATTGAGGGTGGTTAACGTATAGAGCGTTGTCATGAAAACTGAGAAATAGTATAGTATAGTGATCAATTGAATAAAGAAGTTAAACATCTTATCATAGCTTCCTACCGTCGCCCATTGGCTGTTCTCTTATAAAAATTCAACAACCTGTATTCAAATTGTGCTTCGGCATGAGAAATTCAAATGTTGTCTTTTGTTTGATGATGCGGTTTTTTATCTTCTACTTCTATGTAACTCTTTTACCTGAAAATGAGAGTACTAATATGATATAATATAATTATTATTATGATTAGAAACTAGTTTCAATATATTCAGGGTAGAAGTAGATCATAATACGTATCGCGTCAGAAGCTTCGTTGAAGGTGTATGCAAACTTTGAGCTATAAAATGTTACTATCACATATAGCTGATTTGATATGTCAATATTTAAATGTTATGCGATTGTACTCTGTTAGACCACCAACGTATTTATTGTGCAATTAACGCGTTGCCATCATGACAAACAGAAAAGACGAATATAAAAATCCTCACTAACGCTCAGCCAAACCCCATGAAGTGACATGCACCATCATCAAATTCCATGTTCATAACTATAGAGAAATAAAGCTTCATACATAATGAAACTATTCCAGCCCATCTAGTGATAGTGTTAAATAAAACTCAATCAATATATATATATATATATATATATATATATATATATATATATATATATATATTAGAGTATTTGTAATATTTCCTCACTTATAAGGAACAATTATATTATATAAGTATTTCATTTAGATTTAACTAAGAAATATTATATAAAGGAATACCTACCAAATTTTATCAAAACTTACATTTGCGATACGTATTAAATTATGCAAAATATATTCAATTGTTATACAAATAATACAACACATGGCACTCAGAGGCTGCGAAGGATAATAAAAACCGTGCAAAGTTTGAATGTTGAGTTTAACTCCAGTTCACCTTCCTTTTATTGCAGTGTCTGGTCTCTGACGGGCTCAACACTTGACTCCTGAAATCAGGAATCATGTTCTTCTGAAGAGAGTATGCACCTGATGAGACGATGAGACTGCCACTTCACCTATTTATAAGTGTTTCTGATTTCGAAACAATGTAAACGATGTATGGGTTCGTTTTGCGATTCTTTGGATTTCCGGCTTTCTTCAGACGAAAATGACTCAGATTCCAGGAGTCAAGTCTGAGACAGCATCAGATCCCAGACGATGCAATGAAAGGAAGGTGAACTGGAGCAAAACTCAACATACAAATTGAATCAGCCCTTCCCACCATCATTACATCCAAAGTTATTACAAATAACACCAATTCCACGTTAATTTCAATTACGTAGCATCAGATTAAGCGGAAGTGGTACCGAGAAGACAGTTCTGAGAATTGTTAACGCACGGTATCTAGGTTGATACACTTCAAGATTTCTTTAATTAGTCTGTGTTTAATGAAGAAATATAGGTGGAATTCACCTATAATAATCTTATCTTAAGTGTAAATATTCATAAAATACCAAAGATTCATTTAGAATAAATTCAACTATCCCAATCATCAAAAATATCAATACTTAATGTTATTAATGATAGTAAAATATTTATCAGCACTCAAAACGGGATCTGGTCTTTACTAAATGTATATTTTCAATGCATTATATTGCAAGTATACTAACAGGTTCTTTAAATTAATCATAATCAATATTGTAATTAAGACAATAAATACTCATGCAAGCAGAAGTACAGGCAGTAACGTACAAATAAACCTATGATAACTTCTGGCATCATCTTGTGCTTTGAATTAATTCTTGTGATATAAAATTACAAAGTTACATTTAAACATTTTCACTTGCATTTTTGTGCGGTACGCTATAGCATAATTTAATATTAACTGGCACTAATGTTAAAGAAATTGTTTTTTGTTAAAAGCCGAAACTGTAATTCAATGGTTGTATATAAACAGAAATTACGAAGCTCAAATGATCTCTATGTTCCGAAGCCGAAAACGACCTTTTTCACTAAAACATTTTGCTTTCTTGCTCCAAAGTTTTATAATAAGTTACCTAACAATATTAAAGAAGTAAATAGTTTGAATTTATTTCATAAACTAGTCAAAAACTGGGTTTTGGAAATAGAGAGTATTGAGTCTCTCTTGTTCAATATTGTCACTTAGTCATGATGTATGTGAGATTTTATTTAAAGCCCTATCATGATTGTTTATAAGTATATTGTATTGTATATTGATTGACTAATTGTATGTACTATGAAATAAGAAAACTTCGTCTTACCGTAGACTAAATTCTCACAGCACAACCACTGCACTTATCAAACATCCAAATTTTAACTAATCACAACACACTATAACACTCAAAACACATCACATAATCATATAATGTATCACATAATTTTAGGTTATTATCCATTATCTACTCAGGACAGGTTGTGAACAGTTTGAGGTTGACGGTTCCAAAATAATTATCTTATCTATCAGCTGCTGATTTCTCAGTATGGTCAGGGAAAGATGGGGAGGGAACAAATCTTATTGAAGTTACGTAGAAGAACTATAATTTATGTTCACACAAAGCTTTTATTTTGTACTTTCGAAATTAAACATTGTTCCTTTTCTATTCCTGTTTATTATTCTCTACAAATAGATCTTTAATTCTGTAACCAATTTAGCCTATAACAAGATGTAATTTTAAGCTTGTGGTGTACCAACTGTATCTGAGTTTAGATTATTTAATAAATTTTGTTTCTTTGATTATTTTGTAATAACTTTCTGCTACCGCTTTTACAATGTAAATTGAATGTGTAATTCTCCAATCAGGCTAAGCCTTGGAGATTTCTCTTTCTCTTTCATACAAAACTATTGGTTAATGTACATAGTGTATCTATTTTATTTGTTATTTGTCTAATTTTAAACTATAGTCTTAAGTTTGTAATCAAGGACAGACTGGTATTATGAATGAATTGTGTATACATATATATGTAAAATGTAAAAGAAAGAAAGAGAAATAAAGAAATTGTTAGATACACTTAGACAAGAAAGTTAAATAGGTTGCTCAGCAAAGTTTTAAAACCAGTAATGCATAGGATCCTTACACTCTCATGGAGACGGTATCACTGCAATACTCACAGAAATTATCAAGGATTATTAAAGAAATTATCACGTTAGACAGCCGTGACCTTCCCCTCAGACAGCCGTGACTTTTCAGATAGACAGTCGCGACCTTTCTATTAGACAGCCGTGACCTTCCCCTCAGACAGCCGTGACTTTTCAGATAGACAGTCGCGACCTTTCTATTAGACAGCCGTGACCTTCCCCTCAGACAGCCGTGACTTTTCCGATAGACAGTCGCGACCTTTCTGTTAGACAGCCGTGACCTTCCCCTCAGACAGCCGAGACTTTTTCGACAGGACAGTCGCGACCTTTCTGTTAGACAGCCATGACATTCCCCTCAGACAACCGTGACTTTTCCGATAGACACTCGCGACCTTTCTGTTAGACAGCCGTGACCTTCCCCTCAGACAGCCAAGACTTTTTCGATAGACAGTCGCGACCTTTCTGTTAGACAGCCATGACATTCCCTCAGACAACCGTAACTTTTCCGATAGACAGTCGCGACCTTTCTGTTAGACAGCTGTGACCTTCCCCTCAGACAGCCCGTGACTTTTCAGATAGACAGTCGCGACCTTTCTGTTAGACAACCGTGACCTTTCCCCTCAGACAACCGTGACTTTTCCGATAGACAGTCGCAACCTTTCTGTTAGACAGCCGTGACCTTCCCCTCAGACAGCCGAGACTTTTTCGATAGACAGTCGCGACCTTTCTGTTAGACAGCCATGACATTCCCCTCAGACAACCGTGACTTTTCCGATAGGACACTCGCGCGACCTTTCTGTTAGACAGCCGTGACCTTCCCCTCAGACAGCCGTGACTTTTTCCGATAGACAGTCGCGACCTTTCTGTAGACAGCCATGACATTCCCCTCAGACAACCTTGACTTTTCGATAGACACTCGCGACCTTTCTGTTAGACAGCCGTGCCCTTCCCCTCAGACAGCCGTAACTTTTTCCGATAGACAGTCGCGACCTTTCTGATAGACAGCCGTGACCTTCCCCTCAGACAGCCGAGACTTTTTCGATAGACAGTCGCGACCTTTCTGTTAGACAGCCGTGACCTTCCCCTCAGACAGCCGTGACTTTTCAGATAGACAGTCGCGACCTTTCTATTAGACAGCCGTGACTTCCCCTCAGACAGCCGTGACTTTTCCGATAGACAGTCGCGACCTTTCTGTTAGACAGCCGTGACCTTCCCCTCAGACAGCCGAGACTTTTTCGACAGACAGTCGCGACCTTTCTGTTAGACAGCCATGACATTCCCCTCAGACAACCGTGACTTTTCCGATAGACACTCGCGGACCTTTCTGTTAGACAGCCGTGACCTTCCCCTCAGACAGCCGAGACTTTTTCGATAGACAGTCGCGACCTTTCTGTTAGACAGCCATGACATTCCCCTCAGACAACCGTAACTTTTCCGATAGACAGTCGCGACCTTTCTGTTAGACAGCTGTGACCTTCCCCTCAGACAGCCGTGACTTTTCAGATAGACAGTCGCGACCTCTTCTGTTAGACAACCGTGACCTTCCCCTCAGACAACCGTGACTTTTCCGATAGACAGTCGCAAACCTTTCTGTTAGACAGCCGTGACCTTCCCCTCAGACAGCCGAGACTTTTTCGATAGACAGTCGCGACCTTTCTGTTAGACAGCCATGACATTCCCCTCAGACAAACCGTGACTTTTCCGATAGACACTCGCGACCTTTCTGTTAGACAGCCGTGACCCTTCCCCTCAGACAGCCGTGACTTTTCCGATAGACAGTCGCGACCTTTCTGTTAGACAGCCATGACATTCCCCTCAGACAACCTTGACTTTTCCGATAGACACTCGCGACCTTTCTGTTAGACAGCCGTGCCCTTCCCTCAGACAGCCGTAACTTTTCCGATAGACAGTCGCGACCTTTCTGATAGACAGCCGTGACCTTCCCCTCAGACAGCCGAGACTTTTTCGATAGACAGTCGCGACCTTTCTGTTAGACAGCCATGACATTCCCCTCAGACAACCGTAACTTTTCCGATAGACAGTCGCGACCTTTCTGTTAGACAGCTGTGACCTTCCCCTCAGACCAGCCGTGACTTTTCAGATAGACAGTCGCGACCTTTCTGTTAGACAACCGTGACCTTCCCTCAGACAACCGTGACTTTTCCGATAGACACTCGCGACCTTTCTGTTAGACAGCTGTGACCTTCCCCTCAGACAGCCGTGACTTTTCAGATAGACAGTCGCGACCTTTCTGATAGACAACCGTGACCTTCCCCTCAGACAGCCGTGACTTTTCCGATAGACACTCGCGACCTTTCTGATAGACAGCCGTGACCTTCCCCTCAGACAGCCGAGACTTTTTCGATAGACAGTCGCGACCTTTCTGTTAGACAGCTGTGACCTTCCCCTCAGACAGCCGTGACTTTTCAGATAGACAGTCGCGACCTTTCTGTTAGACAGCCGTGACCTTTCCCTCAGACAGCCGTGACTTTTCCGATAGACAGTCGCGACCTTTCTGTTAGACAAGCCATGACATTCCCCTCAGACAACCTTGACTTTTCCGATAGACACTCGCGACCTTTCTGTTAGACAGCCGTGCCCTTCCCCTCAGACAGCCGTAACTTTTCCGATAGACAGTCGCGACCTTTCTGATAGACAGCCCGTGACCTTCCCCTCAGACAGCCGAGACTTTTTCGATAGACAGTCGTGACCTTTCTGTTAGACAGCCATGACATTCCCCTCAGACAACCGTGACTTTTCCGATAGACACTCGCGACCTTTCTGTTAGACAGCTGTGGACCTTCCCCTCAGACAGCCGTGACTTTTTCAGATAGACAGTCGCGACCTTTCTGATAGACAACAGTGACCTTCCCCTCAGACAGCCGTGACTTTTCCGATAGACACTCGCGACCTTTCTGATAGACAGCCGTGACCTTCCCCTCAGACAGCCGAGACTTTTTCGATAGACAGTCGCGACCTTTCTGTTAGACAGCCATGACATTCCCCTCAGACAACCGTGGACTTTTCCGATAGACACTCGCGACCTTTCTGTTAGACAGCTGTGACCTTCCCCTCAGACAGCCGTGACTTTTCATATAGACAGTCGCGACCTTTCTGATAGACAACCGTGACCTTCCCCCTCAGACAGCCGTGACTTTTCCGATAGACAGTCGCGACCTTTCTGTTAGAAAGCCGTGACCTTCCCCTCAGACAACCGTGACTTTTCCGATAGACAGTCGCGACCATTTCTGTTAGACAGCCGTGACCTTCCCCTCAGACAGCTGAGACTTTTTCGATAGACAGTCGCGACCTTTCTGTTAGACAGCCGTGACATTCCCCTCAGACAACCGTGACTTTTCCGATAGACACTCGCGACCTTTCTGTTAGACAGCCGTGACCTTTCCCCTAGACAGCCGTGACCTTCCCCTCAGACAGCCGAGTAACTTTTCCGATAGACAGTCGCGACCTTTCTGTTAGACAGACAGCCGTGACCTTCCCCTCAGACAGCACCGAGACTTTTTCCGATAGACAGTCGCGACCTTTCTGTTAGACAGCCATGACATTCCCCTCAGACAACCGTGACTTTTCCGATAGACACTCGCGACCTTTCTGTTAGACAGCTGTGACCTTCCCCTCAGACAGCCGTGACTTTTCAGATAGACAGTCGCGACCTTTCTGTTAGACAACCGTGACCTTCCCCTCAGACAGCCGTGACTTTTCCGATAGACAGTCGCGACCTTTCTGTTAGACAGCCATGACATTCCCCTCAGACAACCGTGACTTTTCCGATAGACACTCGCGACCTTTCTGTTTAGACAGCGTGACCTTCCCCTCAGACAGCCGTGACTTTTCCGATAGTAGTCGCGACCTTTCTGTTAGACAAACATGACCTTTCATCAATTAGACATAATATCAAATTAAACTTACATATACGTACACAATATTTTTACTGTTATACACGTATCATTTTAAAATTAAAGTTGAATAGTTGCCTCTATTCAACTAATTGAGATTCTATAATATGAGTTAGTTTGATTCGTTTGTAATAAATATATATAAATATAATTTAACTATTATATTGTTTGATTATTTTTATAATTGAGGTACATAAAAGAATGTGTCTAACGAATTTCATTATCGCCAACACATTGGTCGTTTACCAGGAAATGCATCAGCTTTGTATAAACTGATAACGACACAGCTCCCAGACTACGTGTGGTGGATGATGTGGAGCGCTCCTTCTCTGTGTGTGCAGTCGTGAGACGTAAAGTTCAGCTGGTGACGATAAAGATGTCTGTATTGTAAAAACTGATAACGACACAGCTCCCAGACTACGTGTGGTGGATGATGTGGAGCGCTCCTTCTCTGTGTGTGCAGTCAGTGAGACGTAAATTTCAGCTGGTGACGATAAAGATGTCTGTATTTTATAAACTGATAACGACACAGCTCCCAGACTACGTGTGGTGGATGATGTGGAGCACTCCTTCTCAGTGTGTGCAGTCAGTGACACGTAAATTTGAGCTGGTGACAATAAAGATGTCTGTATTGTATAAACTGATGACGACACAGCTCCCAGACTACGTGTGGTGGATGATGTGGAGCACTCCTTCTCTGTGTGTGCAGTCAGTGAGACGTAAATTTCAGCTGGTGACGATAAAGATGTCTGTATTGTATAAACTGATAACGACACAGCTCCCAGACTACGTGTGGTGGATGATGTGGAGCACTCCTTCTATGTGTGTGCAGTCAGTGACACGTAAATTTGAGCTGGTGACAATAAAGATGTCTGTATTGTATAAACTGATAACGACACAGCTCCCAGACTACGTGTGGTGGATGATGTGGAGCGCTCCTTCTCTGTGTGTGCATTAAGTGAGACGTAAATTTCAGCTTGTGACGATAAAGATGTCTGTATTGTATAAACTGATAACGACACACTCCCAGACTACGTGTGGTGGATGATATGGAGCACTCCTTCTATGTGTGTGCAGTCAGTGAGACGTAAATTTCAGCTGGTGACAATAAAGATGTCTGTATTGTATAAACTAATAACGACACAGCTCCCAGATTACGTACGGTGGATGATGTGGAGCACTCCTTCTCTGTGTGTGCAGTCAGTGACACGTAAATTTCAGCTGGTGACAATAAAGATGTCTGTATTGTATAAAGTAATAACGACACAGCTCCCAGATTACGTACGGTGGATGATGTGGAGCACTCCTTCTCTGTGTGTGCAGTCAGTGAGACGTAAATTTCAGCTGGTGACGATAAAGATGTCTGTATTGTATAAACTGATAACGACACAGCTCCCAGACTACGTGTGGTGGATGATGTGGAGCACTCCTTCTCTGTGTGTGCAGTCAGTGAGACGTAAATTTCAGCTGGTGACGATAAAGATGTCTGTATTGTATAAACTGATAACGACACAGCTTCCAGACTACGTGTGGTGGATGATGTGGAGTACTCCTTCTCTGTGTGTGCAGTCAGTGAGACGTAAATTTCAGCTGGTGACGATAAAGGTGTCTGTATTGTATAAACTGATAACGACACAGCTCCCAGACTACGTGTGGTGGATGATGTGGAGCACTCCTTCTCTGTGTGTGCAGTCAGTGAGACGTAAATTTCAGCTGGTGACGATAAAGATGTCTGTATTGTATAAACTGATAACGACACAGCTCCCAGATTACGTACGGTGGATGATGTGGAGCGCTCCTTCTCTGTGTGTGCAGTCAGTGAGACGTAAATTTCAGCTGGTGACGATAAAGATGTCTGTATTGTATAAACTGATAACGACACAGCTCCCAGACTACGTACGGTGGATGATGTGGAGCACTCCTTCTCTGTGTGTGCAGTCAGTGAGACGTAAAGTTCAGTAAGTGATGATAAAGATGTCTGTATTGTATAAACTGATAACGACACAACTCGCAGATTACATACGGTGGATGATGTGGAGCACTCCTTCTCTGTGTGTGCAGTCAGTGAGACGTAAATTTCAGCTGGTGACGATAAAGATGTCTGTATTGTATAAACTGATAACGACACAGCTCCCAGACTACGTGTGGTGGATGATGTGGAGCACTCCTTCTCTGTGTGTGCAGTCAGTGAGACGTAAAGTTCAGCTGTTGACGATAAAGATGTCTGTATTGTATAAACTGATAACGACACAGCTCCCAGACTACGTGTGGTGGATGATGTGGAGCGCTCCTTCTCTGTGTGTGCAGTCAGTGAGACGTAAAGTTCAGCTGTTGACGATAAAGATGTCTGTATTGTATAAACTGATAACGACACAGCTCCCAGATTACGTACGGTGGATGATGTGGAGCACTCCTTCTCTGTGTGTGCAGTCAGTGAGACGTAAATTTCAGCTGGTGACGATAAAGGTGTCTGTATTGTATAAACTGATAACGACACAGCTCCCAGACTACGTGTGGTGGATGATGTGGAGCACTCCTTCTCTGTGTGTGCAGTCAGTGAGACGTAAATTTCAGCTGGTGACGATAAAGATGTCTGTATTGTATAAACTGATAACGACACAGCTCCCAGATTACGTACGGTGGATGATGTGGAGCGCTCCTTCTCTGTGTGTGCAGTCAGTGAGACGTAAATTTCAGCTGGTGACGATAAAGATGTCTGTATTGTATAAACTGATAACGCACAGCTCCCAGACTACGTACGGTGGATGATGTGGAGCACTCCTTCTCTGTGTGTGCAGTCAGTGAGACGTAAAGTTCAGTTAGTGATGATAAAGGTGTCTGTATTGTATAAACTGATAACGACACAGCTCCCAGACTACGTGTGGTGGATGATGTGGAGCACTCCTTCTCTGTGTGTGCAGTCAGTGAGACGTAAATTTCAGCTGTTGACGATAAAGATGTCTGTATTGTATAAACTGATAACGACACAGCTCCCAGACTACGTGTGGTGGATGATGTGGAGCGCTCCTTCTCTGTGTGTGCAGTCAGTGAGACGTAAAGTTCAGCTGTTGACGATAAAGATGTCTGTATTGTATAAACTGATAACGACACAACTCCCAGATTACGTACGGTGGATGATGTGGAGCGCTCCTTCTCTGTGTGTGCAGTCAGTGAGACGTAAAGTTCAGCTGGTGACGATAAAGATGTCTGTATTGTGTTGACAACCTCAAGACGCACCCAGTTGGCTGGTTCATTGATTTTCTCGTGTGGTAAAATCGCATCGTCTTATTCCCTCAACTGAATGTGTTTGACACTCGTGTTATATCGCCATGACAATCCTCAAGATTTCAAAACGTATTGTTGTTTCTTTGTTTTATGTACTGAATTTACATTTGATCCATTTGTGTTTAGACAAGTCAACGAGTTTGTGAGGTTGTATTTTATTTTAAAAGTATTGTAATTCATTATACGAGATCTTAAGATTTTCTTTATTTAAGCTAAACATAAACAAACGGAGTTTCATCTAACATTGCCTTCAGTAACGTTTTATGATAAATAAAATACGTGTACACTTTTATTTATACATTAAAATGTTTTTTTGACGTGACAACGTCTTAAATTAGGTTGCGGCTCGGAGTCACTCATGAAAAAGTGTAACGCCCGGTAACGTTACGATGCCCGTCCAGTGGGTCCGCCGCACGGGATCCGCACGGGATAAAGCAGATAACTGTGGGTCCGCCGCACGGGATAAAGCAGATAACTATGTTTATTCGTGAAAATGTGGAGTGCTTAGATTCGTCATTTACAACAACTACAACAATAAAGGTAAATAATTGTACACTGATATTTCATTATCGTAAACTATGATTGATTGATTAATTGTTAGATTGACACAAAAGTTGAGAAACTGAGTTTATAGGTTATGTCATACTATTTACAAATGTTGATAGTGTTAAGTAAATTATTAGTTTAAATCACTCTGCAATCAATCGTAATTCAGTCGATTGAGAAGAAACAGCGCGTATTGCTAGTCAAACATTTAAAATAACAAATTATAACCTCTAACCTGTCATAACAGTGCGACCAAACAAACGAACTAAACCGACCAATCACCACGCGCGGAGTTAGAATTTAACTGTGTTTAGCAAGAATTTCAAATTCCAATTTTAGTAAATGTTTTATTCAACTTTACCATTTACAATAACAAATTTTAATTAATTTCAAATTATGTACAATGTTTTAGTAAACAAAATATATTTCTATAGTTAAAATTTGTGCAATTCTTATTTTCATTCAATTCCTTGTTCCTATTGTGCAATTTAATAATATTCATATCAATAAATATTCTACCGAGAAAAAGACGTTGTCACGTAAAATCTTCGCCCGTAAAACCGACTTTACAGGCAACCATAATTTTTTTTTAATAT
This sequence comes from Homalodisca vitripennis, assembly GCF_021130785.1. Taxonomy (NCBI): domain Eukaryota; kingdom Metazoa; phylum Arthropoda; class Insecta; order Hemiptera; family Cicadellidae; genus Homalodisca; species Homalodisca vitripennis. The sequence goes on from NC_060211.1 coordinate 26,374,090, forward strand.
TTTCCCCAACACTCTGATACTAATTATGGAGTTGAGACAGATTTACACTTCTGCACAATATCCCGCCTTCTTACATCAATGAACAACACACAGAATAATATATCTCATTATCCGTGAGGACTCTAAATTCCCCATTTTTACACTTTATTACGTGTTATTGGTTCCAGTAGCTATTAATCTATAACACAGTTTAAGTCATCTACCGTACTTGCTTGTATACATTCATTTATACATATCATTACTTGATACCTCGTGTATTTTTCATAGTCAGCCAAGAGGTTTCAATTCATCATTTTCGGTGTCTTTATCTTGTTAACTGTTGTTAAGAGGCACCCAATCTCAAGATCTACCTTCGCACTGACATTCACGTAAACATGCTCGCATTTGGGCTATCTTGATCTTTTCACGAAACCCTAAGTTCTTTGCACCTTTATGTTGACTGGGTTTCACCGGTGAATTGTAGTCTTATGGGAGCCTGTGGAGGGCACCGGATAAATCGCTTCAAGGTGCATAATTTCTTTTACTTGGGGAACCTCCCTTCCTGTCTAGATATTATGAAAAGGGATAATGGGCACTACCTCAGTCATATCACTTTGAATAATTGAAGGGAAACTATCTCTTTTTCACCTTTTTCCAATCAAAGTGGACAGGGGAAGCCATACTTTCTCACTTTTTAGGCTTTAAAAAAGCCCTTAGCGTTAAGTGAGCCCTACTCACTCCAAACGTCATCCTTCGCAATAAACTAGACCTATCGAAAAGCCCTTTTAACCTCATAAGCTTGACATGTGAGATTAGAGATGAGTCACTCCTGGACATCCTTTGGGATTGCCCAGTTTTAAGTGGCACATCGGTTTCAGCTGTTCTCAATATAAATTTTAATAACAGGTATAAACGAGTCAGAAGTGAACCTGTAGGGTGACAATGCAGAGTTAGCATAGTCAAATGAATTTGGCTCGTCTATTTATGACACTGCTTATCCCCACTTTGGTTCTCCTAGGTAACTATGTGCATGTCTTGAGTCTAACCAGGACCACTATATGATCACTAGAATTACGTGGAATTGTGGGATCGAGTAGTCCGTCCGTTTCATGCCACACGTGGGAATTCGGAGAACTAAGGGAATTACTGTTCATACCAGATACCTTCTGCTCGTGTAAAACCTCTAGTAGTACCTCTAGGGTCATCAATAATATGAAACACAATATCACTGATAAATCTTGGCCTTGGAAGCAACTCACCTGTTGGACTTCAAAATGGTTTCCCGAAAGTCCCAAACACTGGAATCATTCTTTCCTTAGAAAGTCTCTAAAGTTAGGTAAATTCTAGCGTGCTCTCGCCAATGGATTGGTGCCCTTGGACAGGCATATCTCTGATAGCTTGATTAAGCGATTATCTAATCTTCAAATCTTCCTAGTATTAAAAGCTCTCAATATCTGAAAGCCAGGAAAAGAGATTTTGAAATCGTTTGTTTTTCACAGACTCAGATGGACCTTCTTACTTGTGGGATAATCTGACGTTGGTTGTCAATATAGGACTACTTTGGTTCTACAATATGTTAATACCACGCAATATTTCAATTATTATTCTAGTCTCTAGGAGACACCGGTCTCTGAATTGTTATCTCACAACCATCCATCCCCCAGGAAGCTGAAATTTCTAGCATCAGTTATACCTCCAATAGTCTCCTCCTCTATGTCAATTTGATTATTGAAATGTCGAGCAAAAAATTTGGTAAGGACAGAAAAAAGGTGTTAAAGTAATAAGTATGAGTGATTTAAAAAATAATGTATTTATTGAAAATAGTGCTTTGAAACATAGTTTCTAACAATGAAAGGTTACATAGTAAAATAATGCTTGGGTCAAAGCTTATGATGACCAACGGATAACTGTTATTATGCGTTGCTTGTAATCTATATAACTAACGTTGGAATAAAAGTCTCCTATGATTGACGAACAGAGAATGACGTGGGATTACCTTATATTTCTGAATTTATACCTTTCTTCTGGTAAAAAATATGAAAAACAAAGATTATAGGGTTTACTTACAATGAAATAGTAAAAAATTATTGCTGTAGTAAAGTAATGATGGAAAAGAAGTAACTAGTAACAACCTGTATGTAGACTGGAGATAGCAGTGCCGCCTATCCGTATTGTTGTTATACTGCGGAGTCAGAGCCGTCAACCCACTTGCAATCAGTTCCAGGAAATGACTTCCAGTGTTAAGTCACTCGGCTGTATTGGTAAGTAATGATGGTAAGGAAGTAACTAGTAACAGCCTGTATGTAGGCTGGAGATTCCAGTGCCGCCTGTCCTTATTGTTGTTTTACTGCGGAGTCTGAGCCGTCAACCCTCCTACACGCTACTTGCAATCACTTCCAGGAAATGACTTCCAGTGTTAACTCACTCGGCTGTATTGGTAAAGTAATGATGGTAAGGAAGTAACTAGTAACAGTGTATATGTAGGCTGGAGATTCCAGTGCCGTCTGTCCGTATTGTTGTTATACTGCGAAGTCTGAGCCGTCAACCCTCCTACACGCTACTTGCAATCACTTCCAGGAAATGACTTCCAGTGTTAACTCACTCGGCTGTATTGGTTCTCGACATGAAGCCGAGATTTACGGAGTCCTGGAAGTGTCTTTTGGCTGTTTGTCGTACTACATTTGTATTTTTGAAAATTACTTCCTATAACGTCTCACATTTTGAAACAAATAAGTTTTTTTAATACTTAAATATATTTTGCTTTCTGTATTTATTTTAATTAATATTTAGAGTATTTTCGCCAGGAGATGTGTGTTTTAGTGTATCAATTTAATATTAATTAATTATTGTTGAGAAGCACATTATTGATATTTCAAATTAATAATTTATTGTCATTTCAAACAAAAAATATTAGTATTAAGTTGGAATTCTCCTATTTGATCCAAAGTACATATAATTGTCATTGAAGTCTTATTTTACTCATTTTAGTCCGTGAATTTTTTTAAATTGTTTTTAAAGCAGTATATTATTAATGTACTACTTTTTATGTTTTATAGTACATTTCAATTAAATTCTCATTTTATATTTCACTTGTCTCATCCATAAGAAGTTTTTATTTTATTCTATAATAACAATTTCAAATCTTGAGCACTTTTACGACTTTTTTAGTCATAAATTTATACGAACTCATTCCCTTATGCATCATATAACTTAATGTAACTACTGTCATTTAAAACTGTTATTTTTTCATTACACACATACGGCTTGTATATTATTTACAACATAACTACAAATTTCATTAAGGGGGCTGGCCCAGTATCGCAATCACGTTTGCATGGTTTTGGAAAACAATTTTGTATTCAATCAAATATTGCCCAATTTGTTTGAAACTTTCAGGTTAAGTCAAAATAGACTTTTTATACACACTTAAGAAAAAACAAAATTGTAAATATAAAATTTATTATTTTTTTTTAATTTTTGTTTTTTTGCAAAAAAAATCTTTAGTCTAATGGTTTTAACATGATAAATAATCTACCTTATGAGATAATTTCACAAAATAAAATGTATCTTGTTCCTAGGCAATAGTTTCTTGGCCTGAACTAAAAATATATAAAAAAATGTACAAATAAAAAAAATTACTGAATTTTAAAGTAGTTTTACCAAAAAAATTGACTTTTTAGAAGGTAAATAGGCTTGGAATATAAGAAATACTTTACTCACCATTTTAATTTTAGTTCAAGCCATTTACACAGCTAAAATGAAGATCTGGTGAAAATTTGGTGAAGATTGCTCCAATACTTTTGGAGTTATGATGTAAATAATAGGAAAAAAAACAATGTTTCGGGAAATCGCAAACAAACATATTTTATTGATAAATTTACTAAAATGGTACTCTAAAATCCTCCAGCAGCATAAGAAACACCTTCCTTTTCCTTGTCTTGACTTTCCTTTCCTATTCTAAGCCTTCTCCTTGCTCTCCTTTCTTCCAGACTTGCCAACACAGTTCTTTTATTTGCGTCGCGCACTCGTCGAACGTCAAAAGTCTCCATGCAGCTGTTGAAGTGTTTTCCGGGTTTGATTTTCAAGTGGTCTAGCACTTTTGACTTTGCATTATTCCCTTCATTAAATATCAGGGAAGCTTCATGAGCAGCTATTTCCACAATATCCCTTCCTGCAAATCCTTTTTTAGGACACAGTGACCACAAAATACTGTTGAAACTTTCGTTGGAGTTCTGTGTTTTTCCCATAAGACATCTTTGGAGGAGGTTTGGCATTGTTAGGTCTACAAATATTGGTTTTATCTCCAGCATGATGGCTTTGGGGATAGTGTTTTTATGTTTAAAAGTCCCAAGACTGTTTGAAGCAACTGCTTGTTGGTATAAAAGACTGGAAAATAGAATCAAAACAAAGTCTTGTCTGACATACGTTTACACTTTTACCTGTAACTCAGCCAAAAAAAAATCGTATGCCCATGATATTTACATCAAATTAATTGTAAATAAACAAGAAAAATTAAAAAATATAAAAAAAAATTGCAAAAAAAATTTTTTTTTACTGGGCCAGCCCTCTTTTAATGCAGATTAATACTACAGAAAAAGACATCATTCTCAAAAGATTTTAACAAGACAAAGTGCTAGCCTATAAATAAACTTAGGTATTGCCATCAACAATATTAAAAGCATTAAAAAGTAATAATAGTTTACTATATATCCTAATTCAGTTATAGTTTTTTATACACTTGTAAAGAATATTTTTAGTTTCAGAATAAAAGAATAATAACAATTAATTTATTAGTAACATGCTTTGAATGCAATTGGAGCCTTTCTATTTGAACACTAGGCAACACAAGTACAGAACACAAATTGCATCGTGAACTTTGAAGGCGTCCGTAAACGCAATGTAATAATTGATATAATAAAAACCAATTGGTGGCATTGTTTATTAGCGTATTAATGGTAGCTTTAATTTATTTATAGGCTGATTTTAACGTTTACAACATAAAGTTTTCACCACTAAGTTTACAGGTCAGATCACAGGAATATAAAGTCGATCACAGAGCTGTGTCACATCATTTACCGATTACACATTTGTTGTTTCTGGCAGGCCTTTGTGCGGGTTCCTCTGTCACAAACATTTAATCTTATTTTTATTTCCAGTATGATAAATTATAACTTGATGTGATTTGGATAAAAAATCTGGTGCTTTGAACACAATAGCGATTCAATACGTATCATCGTAAAAGAGGAGAGTCTATTAATTTAAAGAAATATTTAACTGGCCAAATTTGTTGTATTAATTTAATTTTAGTACATTTTATGTGACAGGTATAATAATTATACAATTCAGTAACATATATAATGCGTATTCGGTATAAAAAAATAGTTATCATGTGAGACAAAATAGTCCTCAGAAATAAAAGTGTATGTTTGAGTAGATATTTATAGTTTAGAAATTGTAAATATTTAATTATATTACATTGTAATTATTCGTGGTTTGTTGTTTCGGTAATGGTTCCACCTGGTGCTTACAAGCCTTTTTCACACTGCTATAATAGACAATGAACTGGGCGTTTTTCTATGTGATTTTATCCACGGTTTCCTACTTGGAAATTGTCCTTGTTAGTGGCCCAAGATTCGAAGTGATTAATCTTTATTATTTTGCTTGCAACTATAAATAATAATAATTTCATCCTAGGCGAGGGGTAGCGAACCAAGTTCCTTCTGTTACTCGTTCTGTGTTTTAAAATCAGGTAAATCCAAATTTCTTTGTCTGAACAGCTTGAATAGACTCTGCTTCTTTTTAATTCTCTTAATAAACTGATGATAATATACTGTCTTCAACAAAGAATAAGTATAGACACAGAAAATAGTAATTCAGTACAGTTACCGTTTCTAAATAACCAAGGCTATTGCGCATGTGATAATAAATTACCACGAATGCCTGCAAAGAGGGCATTGTATTCTCATGTTATATGCGAAAACGGTGTCAGACATAAACTTTATTACGCATAAGAAGATGATTACCAGAACGGAATGGATTTAGTGGTTTATTGCAGTTCATCCATTAGTGAGGGTTGACAGAACTAAATAGGATCTGTAGTGTTGGTACTACTAAAATTATTGTAATACATTCTTTGCCAGCGCAATCTGGAACACGTATAAAACCTTACCTTGAAAAGAGGATAACTGTAAACAGCCTCGCCTTGAATACAGTGTTATGCTTTAGTTGAATACCACGATGGAATAATTCTCTCCTTTCGGACTGATATTCGTTGAAATGCCTAAAGGATTTCAGCTTTATACTTACATTTGTATAATAAACTGCATTCAAATTCGATTTAAAAGGCTAATTTATGTTTTGTCGTATATTATTGTAAACGAGAGTGCTTCATTTCTTGCTCGTAGATCAATTGTAATTTTCTAACTCTATATGAGTTGATAGGTTTAACTCTTTCTTATATAAACGATAAACATTAATTTGTAAAATCTCAAGTTATATATACTATCACAAAAACGTCCTACAATATAATCTATCATACTATTTACAAATTTACAATAGTAATTTAAAAAAAAATTTAAACTCACACGAAATATTCAAACCACACCTATTACTTCCTCGTATATTTATATTTTCTAAAAAATTGTGCAAACAGTCTTTTGTATGTACTTAGTATGGTTTACATTGTTTTTTAATAAGCGTCTTCGTTATATGCTCATAATCGAGAAATATTTTTATTTCTCGATAAGGCAAGTTAAAAACACGACCAAGTTGCCAACGCTATTTTCGTTCACCTGATAAACAATTAGGAGACTCGTATTTAATCCAACCCTTGATGTTTGGATTAAGCAACGTTTCCGAGTCGAAAATTAAGAGATATAATTGAAACTTCTAAGTTTTTTAGTGCACCAAACTAATAGATTGAGCCAAGACGAGCTGATTAAAGCAGGACATCGGTCAGCTGATTGTGCTGATTACTTCCGATGATTGCTGATGCGGGGTGTCCAAGAATCAATCAATATCCTCGGCGGGGGCGCTGACGCTATTACTCTCTTCATGACTGACGATTCTGTATTTCATACTATCTCATTGTTTTTGCAAATTGTTGCATTTTTAATTAATATGATTTTCATTCATTGCACATAAATAAAAAGGTTGACGTTAGCGTCTAGATCTTGATGTGTTTCGTTTTAAAATAGCTAAGACATGTTCTGTTCCTTTTCAATTCACTTGTACCAAACTTCTATGCCGTATACATTCTGTGTGAACTGATCAATGGTTAGTAGTAAATAAACATCGCATTCATTTTGTCTCTTATGGCTTTATATTATTAATGCGTTTTAATAACAATCTTCAAGAACTTTATAGAGCAAAGCTAAATAAAAACATTTATTATTTTAATTATGGAGCGAACATGGAATGATCTACACTTTATTTATTTTAATTCCCACGGTATAACCATTTTGCAAAATACATTACTTAGAATGACTAACAACAGCAGGTGCTCATAAAAATAATACAGTATGAAAAATCAAATTCAATAACTAACCATGCCTATGGCATAATAAATGAACAGGCATAACAAATATATAACTAAAACAATGTGAAACAACAAAAGTGGTATCAATAACAATAGTGCAATAATAAGTAATAATATAACAAGTAACAAAAAATAATAACGCAACAACGACAACGATAACAATAATAAACTAAAACAACAAAGATAACAATGAAATAATGGAGTAACTATTAATATAATCCTGTGTAGGACTCGACAAGCTCGCTCCTCGTGTATACGATAAATAATTCCTATATCGTTATAGGTAATTATCGTATGCGGTAACGCTGTCGTAACGTGATATTTCGTTCAAGTTAATAAATAAGAAGTTTCTTTTAATTGCAGCTCCTAGAAGACCAAGTATCAAAATTCTAATTCAAATAAAATGCTTTTGCATGAAAGCAATGGTGGAGCCAACATGAAATTTGATCCACACTTTATATATGATACATAATTCCTTTATCATTTAGGTAATTACCATGTGTGGTAACGTTATCGTGACGTAATATTTCGTCCTTAATAAATAAGAATTTCCCTTTAATTACAGCTCCTAGAAGACGAACTTTGATAATTTTATTGCAAATATCATGCTTTTACATGAAATCAATGATGGAGGAAACATGAAATTTGATCCACTCTTTCTTCTTCTCGGTGACGACCACTTAATGATCATCCATCATTCTGATCCATCACTGAAAATTAATTGCAGTGTGTTACAAACAAATTATGTCATTCCTGCAGAAGCTGCCAGTGCAGGAAGCTTTAACTTTCAAACATATCAACGGCTATCGATGTGCGATGTTTTAAAACTGATCAATCAGAAATGACGCCACAGTAATCCCTGATCAGCAGCCTGCAGCTACCCCCAGGGCAGCGGCAAACCAAAAACAACAAACACCGCCGCTGCAGCATTACACTAAAACGTATTACGGTGTACTACAATTTCAAAAATTTAGGGTTATATAAACCTATTCTTACATAGAGTTGAGATTTTCGTCTACGTTCGTGTCATCTTCGATGCGTTTAAGTAATCACGTAGAGTCTTAACATTTTCAAGAATGAAACCTAAGAAAACATTTTTTACTTTTTATTAATAAAATGCCAGAAAAATTGAAATGTTAAAATTACAATCATAGGCCGCAGGTATGCATCCACTCTATCATAAAATTATAAAACAAAATAATGCATAATTACTTTCACGAATATGATATAGTAACATATTATGAAGTATAGTTGATGGTTGCTATCATACCCAACAACTTACTTTCCATAAACTCGTTTTAATTCTTTGAAATTCTTCATCTCCTCATTGTTTTCAATCAGATAGACATTTTTTATACATAGATAAAAAAATACATAGCAGAGCTTTTAGGCAGAGGCTTCATTTTCTATAACGTTAGGTTATATTTATATAATCAAAGTTGTAATACAATTTTATTTCTATATTATGTATGTAATGAATCTGCAATTATTTGAAATTTTAAACTTAGATTTGTGGATGCTTTTTTGTTTTGATCCATTTGTTTAGTCCTAGGACGTAATAATTTTTGAAAGAGTTTTTTTTTATTTTCTAATTATCACAGTTAACCAAAGTAGTATCAAACTGATTCATGTGTTGAAAATAACAAAGAGACAGAAAAAACGATAGTTTAATAAATGAACACATTCTATGCAAATAAGAATAACATAATCTTATAGGTCTTGGATGGTAATATCCAAAAGTTTATTTAACTCATTCCATTAAACAATTATTAAATTCGATTTCATTTCCTAATATTTTAATCCCCATGGTTTGTAAAAAACTTTATTGACATCGATAAAACTTGAACCTCAATAGCATGTCGGTATATCAGCTCATTGTATTTACGAATGTGATTAAATAACTAATAATAATTACTTAGTAATTAGTATATTAATTACTACTAATTTGGCAAATACTTTCCTTCGCATGGATACTTAAAAATTAGTAATTTAAAATGTTTTATGATCTCAGACGACTATTAAGAGATTATTTAGCCCCATAACATACTTTTTTAAGGCACTGAAGAATATTCTGATAAAAATATTTAAATAACCACGTTTTTCGTAAATTTTAAGTACCTGAACTATTAAAGTACTTGACTCATTTAAAACAAATATAATTCTAACGCAATTTTTCGTCTAAATAAAGCACCTATGGTTTAAAATTGGAAAAATGATGTAATGCGACGAAAATGACAGGGTCCGGTGTAAGTTTAGCAGAGTTATGAGTAATAAAGTGTAAGGTGCTAGGTATTGTTGCAGGGCGTCGGCAGTAAATATCTCCGACAATATTTAGGGATTATCGACACGGGTGGTACATTGTACCCTCTATAAGGCAGCCTAAGTTACAAACAATGTTTAAAAAAATGTATTGGTGGAAAATGGATTCTTTGAATCCGAAATGTACTTTATACCAATAGAATTCACAAAAGTGTTAAAAGGTTTATTATTATTTACTTGCATTAGTGGATTTTAAAAGTCTACATCAACTTAACATACTCTTTAATCAAATAAGCATTACTATCATAGAACTTGCCTATAATGGAAATATGTTTAATGCAACCCATATGGCAATATTTATGCGTCGTGTCTTGTTATTTTGTGTATATCTGTTTATCATTTAGAATATATTAGGTGTAGTTATGACTCTTTAACTTACGTGGGTGGTGTCATCTGATTGATTTTAGATCAAAACCTTCAGAGCAGTAATATACATACACATCTGTGTGGAAAGAATGGAGTTTTATTGATTGGTTTAAGTTTAACAAATCAATAAGCAGCGATCAATATTGCTTCATGGTAGGCTTTCAGGTTTTCAATACTCTGATGCTACCCTCTTCGTTAGATTTATTTTTACTCAAGATCATTCTCCTATAATAATAATATATAATGTTTTTGCAATTACTTTTGTTTTTGGTTAAAAATTCTAACAAATTAACTTAATAAATTAATAACTTAATGAACTTTCCGGACATTTGCCATCGTTCAGTGAAACAAGGAAAACAGTAACACTACGTTTCGAGATCTGCAAATCTGATCTCTTCTTCAGGTAAAGAACTAACCTAATACATAATTACAAAACTAGGTTAAAATAAACAAATCTTACTAAAGCGTTGTGGCACGCCTAAGTCAGGAATCACAACCTACATGTTGTTGTCAACTTCACTAACACTAAAGACATGCACTTAATACAAAAACTATACAAAACACTAATCATTAAAACTAAACTACGGAATAGAACTATGCACTCAATGCAATTATTTTGAGTTAGAGGGTAAAATTTACCGTCAAGATGAGGGGATGGCAATGGGTTCTCCACTGTCTCCTATTTTCGCCCATATCTTAATGGAGGAATTCGAGCGAAAAGCTTTGGCTTCAGCTCAGTTCAAACCGAAGATTTGGTGGAGGTATGTGGATGATACCTTTGTTATTTTTTTTCTCATGGAGACATTGAATTAAATAATTTTTTGAATCACATTAATAGTATTTCTCCTTCCATCCGCCTCACAATGGAAGTGGAAGTCCAAAACAAGCTTCCCTTTTGGATGTGTGTGTATTAAAGAGATAGGGATGTCCTTAAGACAACTGTTTTTTCGAAAAGATAACACACACAGGAAAATATTTAAATTATCAATCCAACCATCAAAAATCTGTCAAAGAAGGAGTAGCCTACTCGTTGTTTGATAGAGCAAAGAGCTTGTGCTCAGATAAAGATGGACTAAAAGAAGAATTTAAGAAAATTGAATCGGATCTCAGAAGCAATGGATACCCTCAATTCGTAATTAATAAGTGCAAACGAACCAGAAGAATCATTCCTGAGTCAGAAAAACAGGAATTGTGATAAATTTGCGTTTATGTCAATCCCTTATGTGCCGGGATTATCGGAGAAAATTAGAAGAGTAGGTAGAAAGTACAACATTAGAACCGCGTTTAAAACACACAACACTCTTTAGACAAAGTCTCGTAAAAACAAAACCAAAAAAATGGCACACAGGATTCCAAATACTGTGTTTACAGTATAAAATGTAGCTGCAATAGGGAATACATAGGCGAGACAAAAAGACCACTAAACGTAAGGATAAAAGAACACAAAGAAAACACGAGAAAGGGTTTCACAGAAAAGTCAAAAATTGCACACCATTGTTGGTCCGAAGACCATCATATGAATTGGGATGAAGCCCACATAATACATCGGGAACCACATTTCTTCAAAAGGAAATTGATTGAGGCAACATACATTTAAATTGGCAGACCAACCAATCAGTCAACCCATCAGTCGAGATTAGGCCGCTTTTGGTTGCCAATTCTAAAAAAATGAACTAAAGAGAAAACCAAAAGTATCAAACGGATCGGATATTTGTAATAAAACCAATGCGGAGTCACAATATGGTTTTAAGAAGTTCATCTCGCCATGAACCAATAATAACGAAAGGGCCCATTCCTGTTCCCCTTCCCTTGTATTTCCGCCATCTTGTTTTAGCCAGCCGTCACGATTGCCATTGGCTAGTCCCTCTGGTCAGTCGTAGGTGGTCAGTAGACGAGTGAAGACGTTATTGTGACCTGTATTCCGTAGTTTAGTTTTAATGATTAGTGTTTTGTATAGTTTTGTATTAAGTGCATGTCTTTAGTGTTAGTGAAGTTGACAACAACATGTAGGTTGTGATTCCTGACTTAGGCGTGCCACAAACGCTTTAGTAAGATTTGTTTATTTTAACCTAGTTTGTAATTATGTATTAGGTTAGTTTCTTTACCTGAAGAAGAGATCAGATTGCAGATCTCGAAACGTAGTGTTACTGTTTTCTTGTTTCACTGAACGATGGCAAATGTCCGGAAAATCCTGTTTCCTTCACAATCCTTCCATCGTCAAAAATAACCTTTAAACAAAGAATTTAATGAACTTAATCTTTTATAAAAAATGTAAGTAGAAAATACTATTGACGTAGTCTTGATACTATCTATTGGTAGCTTATTTTAATAATTATCGTTTAATAATAATAATCGATGAAATTTAAACTTCAATAAACTGATTCATCAGTGTCAAAGTACCTGATAGAATATAACGAAAGTTTTCCAATTACTGAAAATGTTTTAAATATACCTCAAAATATTCCTTTTTTAGTGTTTTTAATTTTAAAAGTCTCTGGTTGCACCCATGAAAGAAAATTCACACTGTATGAGGCTAGCAGTGATCTCACTAACACATTTATTTTCTTTGTTCCAACGGCATATGCCATTTTTATAAAAAAAAACAGTATTTAAAAAAGCAATTGCTTGCAAGCAAAAATAATTACAAAATTGTGATTAGTAAAGTCAAAAAGTACAAAAATACAATAAATATTGGTGAAAGAAAGGTTACAAACAAAGTTATACATCGCAACAATAACAATGGGGTTAATATACAGGATAATAATAACAATAATGCCAAAAAACAGATATGATTGAAAGACAAAACAAATTCACTACAGATTGTTCCTTGAACAAACAATGAGTGTTTTAGCTAGCTGACCCTAAAAAATAAGAATAGATAACATAAACTTAAAGATATAATTCAAAACTTAATAGGAATAACAACAATATACTATGAACATTTAACAACTAAATAGACTTTAAGAGTCCCAATAATAATAATAGATTTTCGAGAAAAAACATCAATATAAATTGCAAAATAGCATAATTTTGAGCCAAAACTGACTGTAAATTTACTGGCCGTTGAACTTTCGACTTCAACATTTATAGAGGGTTTTTCTTAGACCAAGAGGAATTTACCCATTTTCATATCTCCATAACCTTTCTATCAAACGTTATGGCACAGACGGATGACTATAGAAAGAACTTGCAGAGTTCTTAATTAATCTGACCAGTAGTATGGTAGAAAAGGATCACAATGGATTAAGTGGAAAATCTTTCTGCCATCATAATGGCTGTATTAGAAGTAATATCAACATCATTATCCTGTGACTCTATAACAAGAAGGCATAACAAACTTTAAAATTGTCCATATTGTATCCCCCAGGTGACAATAATTTCCAGACAAGGTTTTACTACGTTATCTAGTGGAATAACCAATATACTTTGTCCTTTATTACTTTTCCACGAGGGGATAAAACAAAGTATGAAACTGGAGAGCTGTACAAACCGCCAGCTGCACATTTACGTCTCCATAAAACTGCACTTGGCATTACGTCGGCCGCGTCACGGCCTGACTCACTGTCTCCTTGCTGTTAGAGCACACTTATTATTCTGTCTTCTATCATCATTCTAAGTGTACCTAAATCTGGAATGTGTACTTCAACGTTCTCGTTGCATTTTAACTGCAACTTGTGATAGCTTAACGTTTTAAAATGCTAGACTTATTACTTTTGCTCCTGCAAAAATGTTCCTGCTACATTTTGGCTGTCGCAAATAACATAAAGCCGTAAAGTATTTAAAATCGTTAATTTTCTTTTTCCCGGATATTTCCTACAGCTTTAGTTTGAGTATAATCTAGGAAAAGAAACTCATTTACATCAATTTATTGTATATTATAAATCCATTGTTTTCTGTTTCTATAAATTTATTTGAAAAGCATCCCTGCAATTTAATGTAGAAAATTAATATATTACAAGATGGTGTATTTTTTAACTAAAAATCTTGTACACCTGGGATGTATATAAGGCTAAATGGAGTTTTGGTTTTATAAGTATAGCGAAAACAGTACCTTCCTGGCTCCACAAGCGGTTTTTAAAGTTTTAAATTGCAATCTCCAGAATTACAAAAAGTCGAAGCAAAAAGATTTAAAATTACTAGTTACAAGGTTATACGAAAAGTTTAATATTTTACCTCTCTTAGTCTTTTTTTAAAAGAAAAATGTTTAATATCTATACACTATTATAAGTTGCTTATTATTATAAGAATTATTATTTATTGCCGAAATAATGTAATTAACATTAATTTAGATGTATTTGTGTAAAACAATATGCATGTAAAGTATGCTTAATGTATTAAGAAACTTTATTTCATCCATTTTTCTCCCTCGATTAGCAATGCTAGGAGGTTAGATATCGTTATACATATACTGCAATGTAATAAATGCTTTTCTAAAAATAAATTTATTTTGAATTTGAATTTTAAGTTCAAAATTATTATACTCAAAATATATTGTTAACATTTACAATTACCCTTTATTCACTACATCATATGAACTTGTCTTTATCTTTATTCAAAAATGTAATGATTGAGATTATTTATAGCCCACTCTGGGCACCAAATATTGAACCATCATAACAGAAAAATTCCAAAATATCTGCTGTAAGTACAAACCAATATAAAAATATATAATTTTTATGCATATGTACGAACATCTGTCAAATTTGAAGTAATATGTCGTTAAATCCTAATGATTCTTTTATAGAATTGTTTTTTAATGTTTAAGCTTTCAAAGCATGGCTACATCAGTTGGCTTTGGTAAACAAAAGTTCTTAATATCGGCCAGTTACTTCCACATGGACAGGTATAGAATTCCTCGGCAGGGGGATCCAGCTCAGTCGATACTACCCGATTGGCTGCATGGGCAAAATGCGAGAGCCAAAACCTTTAACTACAGTGAGGGAGTCTTCTTTATTACATCATAAAAATCTGACCGTTATATTGAATTAGGATTCTTGTAATTGCTGTTTAATTTATAGAATGAGAAATCTAGTGAATTGAATTGTTACATTACATTGCAAATATGGTTTTAAGCTTTTCTGGTCTTTTAATTAGTGTTATTATCTGTAAATAAAATATGAAATTCTACTGTGTACTGCTGTATTGCAATGTATCGAATCCTTTACCTTGTAAGGAGCCAAGAAAACGTAGCTCCCTTAAAAACATGACAATACAATTTTATTTTAATTCTTGGAAATATACATAACATTTTTAATAAGTATATATTTATGGAGTTGCAAAAAGATTACATGGACGGATCCAATATTTATCACAATGGAAAGTCACAATATTGTTATTATTAATATTGTAATAAACTTACCATGATGTGATGTTTTTTTTTTTTTTGGAGTTGATATGTTTTGTATGAGTGTTTACATGTTTTATAAATTTAATAAATGAAATTCATATAAAGAGAACACTATAATACAAGCATAGTTCAAATTTTTGAAATTAGTACATACCACACCAGGTTACAAAACATAGAGAACATGTAAAATGAATATGTTATGAAGACCCATACACTACAACACATCAGTTTAATTAAAATTCAAACCTAGTTATAGAAACATAGAAGATTTCTATAATACTAATTTTATTTTTTTTTTAATAAACCAACGTTTGAATGGTCAAAGGAAAATGTATATATGGTACGTCCACAATGAAAAGAAATTATTGTCTGAGCGTTAGTGAAGCTTATCACATGAAGAGCTAGAAAATTTCATTTCTGCCTGTCTGTCTGCACGGTATCTTACGAACCGCAGACTTGAAATTTTGCAAAAACATTCATTTCGAGTCCGAAGATGTTGCATGACATTCTTGACGTTTGCGTGGCCTAATTATCAGCAAGATATATCGGGGAACATTTTATTTGTAGAATTTAAGTAAAAGTTTTCATGAAAATAGCAAATGAAAATGGAAATTTCTCTCTACGTTGTTCTATGTTTTCTGTTCTGTGTAGAACCTATTTTGGACTATGCGATCAGGAATGAGTTTTCCATGATGAATGAACAAGAATGGTGCATATTTATCCATGAAATTTTAAGTAGAAGTAAGAAAGTAGAAACTTTAACATTTGATATTTTCAAGCTGTTTACAATTTGAATTATCCAATTTTGAAACTGACAATATTATTACAAAAAATTACCAAACTTCTACGAAATTTCAAGAAAATTGTTCTAATGATCGCATATTAGAACATACTTTTTTTGTAGTTCTAAGTTTCAAACAATTTAATCCATACAAAAAAAAAATATTCATATTTATTCTAAATAAAAAACTGTGAACCAAAATTAAGATAAAATCGATATCCGTATTGAAAACGAGAGGAATTCAAATGATACAATCTCACCTTGCTACATATATGGGATGGGGTTAAACAGGCGATGTGTATGCCTACAGCCTCTACCTACGCCCAGCCTCCCTCTCGGTTAATTTGAGGCGAGAGGTTCAGTAAAGATAAGCCCAACCTCCTCACTATTATCTGACACATGACTAGATTCCATTTGTAGTAGGTAATTATGCAGTTTTCGAGTGATTTGCATGAAGCAGGTTAATTTTCTGTGTTTTTTTTCCGAGGGTTTTAAACGCAATTACATATAAAATGTGGAAATAAGGTTTTAGGAACTATACCAGTCTATAATAATATGATAAAAAAGTACATGAGTACAAATATCTTTTATTTTTAAATATGGTTATTAAATAATGTCTTATATACAAATTTATTTAATTAAATAATAACTAAATAATTTGTTGTTCTTAAAAATAATTAAATATTTTATGAAAGAACCTAAGGAACACACCCTCAAATTTTTACCAAACGCCGAAAGAGCGGTGGAAAATAAATTCTACATTTTCATTAAACTTGTAGAACATACATAATTAAATATATTTTGGGCTTCAAAGTCCTGGTACATACTGATAAATAAAAATCATGTTGGTGGTAAAGCATTGTTTATTTGCAAAGTATATTATATTATTTAAATATAATAAAAAAAAAAGCAATATAATTTAAATTTTTGTTTTGACAGGAATGCTGTAGATGGAGCTTATATTGGTCACTGTTAAATTACATGAAAAACATAAAACCAATATTTAAGACTTTTATTGTTTTGTGAGGCCTTTCGATAGCGAGGCTATCTTCTTCAGACACATCACAAAAGTAAACACAAAAAATACTTTTAATAATACGATACTCGCTATCGAAAGGCCTCACAAAACAATAAAAGTCTTAAATATTGGTTTTACGTTTTTCATGTAATTTAACAGGAATGTTTAAATTTTTAAACTATTTTTATTGAAATATTAAAACATTCCCCTATTAGAAAATTAATACTAAGATCGGATATTGACATGATTTTTGATACTGATTATATACTAAATACAGAGGTTTAACGCTGTCAAGATCTGTTACTTAGGTACCTCTAAGTTGGGATCTATAAGTTCAACAAAAACACAATGCTTAGGCCCCTTATAAATTTGCCCCTAAAATGTGTAAATCATTGTGATGACACTAGTAAAGTATAAATCCAGGGATGAATTATTTTCAGGTTTTCAAAAACCTATTAAATTTTGAGCGTGGAAACATTGGTTCTACTTACGGCCCTGCCGTAATCCACGGTCTTTCAGATTACCTGCGCATGTGTATGAACTAAAGAGTTTGTATACTACTTACAATCCTGTAGGAAGGCAAGAGTTTGAAGACTTACGTAATTATAGAGTATGTTTGAAAAGTTTGGAAACGCCTTTTATTTCTCAAACCATTGCAGATATAATATATAAACTTTACACGGTGTTATAAGACTATATTAACTACATTCATATGCAAATATCCAAATATCCTTAGTACGTCGGCCCGTAAAGGCTGTCATAGAAATCCTAAATGTAAACATAGATCGAGTGATACCTCATTTTAAATATCTGTGTTAGTAGAGTTGAATGCCAAAAACCGCATCTCAAAAGGTTGATCGAATCAGAAATGGCGACATGTAGAAGGAAATAAGTAACACCAAATAATTGTGGGAAATATCCTTTATAATTACAACAGCAACTATGAATAACAGTTACACAAGATAAAGCAACAGACTGTACTAATTGCAGAATTACTTACAATTACAACAAGTTTTCAAAGTGCTGTCTATGTTTTGTATAGCAGTGTGCCACACTCTTGTAAAAACCTTTAACAACACTTTTTAATACACTGGGAGGTATTCGTTGAGCCTCTTCCGTGTTACGCTGAGCTAGCCGTCTTATATTGGCAGGCATAGTTTAAAAAAAATTTTCTTCTGATTAGATCAAGCTTTTGAGATGCGGTTTTTGGCATTCAACTCTACTAATTGAGCTCTTTAAAATGAGATATCACTCGATCCATTCTTTCATTTAAGATTTCTATGACACCCTCCATATAAGCTTATAACACTGTGCAAAGTTTATTCACTATATCTGCAATGGTTTTAGAAATAAGAAGTCGTTTCCAAACTGTTTAAACACACTGTATAAGAGTAGTAAGCCACAAGCTTCCAGGTTACCCATGCACTGATGGAAGTCACTTCTAGGCTACCGACACTTCTGTAGGAAGCCGTGAGCTTTTAGGTTTCTACCGCCGTGTGTGTTACCTACGCTACAAGCTTGCGGACACCTATGCAGGAAATCAAAAGTTTCGAGCCATGAACTTACAGGAAATCCAACTTGTGCCCCTGCAGGAATCCGAGTACAGACAAGAAAAATGATTGAGTTTTTGTTTTTATACTGAAAGTACTTCCTATTTGTAAACAGCACCTAATCATGGGAATACTTTGGTTAAATTAAAAAGATATATATATATATATATATATATATATATATATATATATATATATATATATGATGCTCATGTTACAATGAAAAGTACTGTAAATGAAGCTAAAGTTACATTGTGTTAATTTTTAGTATTTAATCTCATTTCATTAGTTAAAATATAATGCAGTGAATGCTTTGAAATACTCGTATACAGACTTTCAGAAGTAAAATACGTACTCAGTCCTTGCATTACGTACCGTAATTAAAATGAGTTGAATAAAACAAACTATTCATCTGTAACCTCCAACCGTGTTATTCTTACATCTAAAATAAATGGACGAACCAAAACTGTATCTTATGAAGAGACAGGGCTGAACGTGTAGTCACCTGTTTGCAGACACAGCGGTAACCGCCTGCTCGTCTGCCGGTGTGTCGCTTTGTTGATCTGCGGCTTACACACAATTTGCAGCGGGCCTTCAATTCCCTGAGCTGCCAACTTCACAATCAACCGCCGGAAATAACTTTCTGTGTACTTGTTTTTACCGCTGTGTGTGACTTTTTTAGACCATGACTGAATAAAAGTTGACAAAAAAATGATATGTGGCGGTATTGATGTCCGGTTGCAGTTTATTCCACATTTTTGTTCAATTCAGGTTCAAACGTGGCTGCAGTATAATAAGCGGCCACCAACACAATCGGATTATGATTATCGAATGATTCGAATCATCGGAATTCATTACTATCCAAACGACTGAAAACAAACTGTCAAATGACTAAAAATAAAATGTCGGACAAAATAACGTAATAGATATTTCAAAGAACAATATGGTTTTACTTGTTTTCAATCTTAGAAATTAACATCTAATATTAAAATAATTTACAAATTAAAATATAATATATAATTACAACAAAACAATATCATTTCAATACCTAATGTATTTTCAACGTAAACTTAGGAAACAAAGAAGACACGTACATCACAGTTCTTGCCGCCATTAGTCAGTAACGAAACACATGATTTTAATTTTTAATGTATTTCAAACACGATTTTACTTTGAATTAATTTTGAGCGAACTGAATTAAGTTTTATGCTTTTAAAATCATAATATGGTGAAGCTATACTTTTACATCTAAAATAAATGTATTTGTTTCAGATTACATAAAGTAACTAAACTATATTTAAACGACTTTTAAGCAGCGTAGTACTTACGATTACTTTAGCGAATTTAAAATGGCATTTTTGCAGGTACTGCTGCCATCAAAAGTACACATAGTTTTTTTTTTATTTAAACTAAAATAGTACAGAATTTTTCATTATATTCACAATACCAGATTTAGAATTAAAAAAAAGCCTTCTCAAGATCGTTTTTAGATACGTCATGTTTGTTCTTACTTTTCTCCTGATTTTCACCTTTAATTCTAGTTTTCATCACGTCAATACAAACTGGACAATTCGGATATAAAGGTGTAAGGTTATTATCATGTAACCACTTAAAACATTGCTCAGTGTTTATAAAATGTCACTAGTCTAAATAAAGAAACCTGGCAATGATTACTTATAAATATATATAGGTCAAATGTCGTATTCGATAGTATCGATATATAAGATCGATAATCACAATCCGATTGTGCTTGTGGCCGCTTATTATACTGTGGCCTCAAATGTTGAAGAAGATCACTTATTGTACCAAAGGGTACATGGTTATATTGTGGTTAGTTCATTAAAGTTAATTTGTATTCAAAGAATATATGCAACGTTTACAAACCAAAGGAGTAAAAACAACATGGAATCGATCAATATCATCCCTTTATTTAAATCAACTCGTAGTCGTGAATTAAAAAAGCTACTCAAAATTCAAACAGACATTTTGGAAAATCCAACTTTATATGAATGACATACGTCTAACTTCACGACTTAATTCCTCTCTAAATATTTAACTAATCGATTTTAACCGTCCTGTACTGTAGGAACGTTCAATATGACAATTTCAATTGCCTCTTTAGTTGAGTTGAATCCGAGTTAAGGGGTGAAGTCATCAAAGGGCTTATTGCAGACAATCGACAACTTTTGTCCAATCTCAAACCCTTGTGAAAGCACTTTGATTACTGGTCCGTTTCTGGAAACTTCGATATTATTGCTGAATTGTTCTTCGATTGTTTTCTTTTGTAATGCTTATATTAGATTAAAGACGACGAAAATACGTGAAAGCACTGTTGATTTGCTTGGTTGAGTTTTCATCCCAGAAACTGCGGAGAGTATGATAAGAAAATTTTCAAGAGGGGTCCTGCTCTATTTTTGAAGTTTTGTAAAATGACCTGAATTTTAGTGTAAAACCATCCATTTACTTTTGTCAGAGGAAAATACTTTTAATGACACTATGATTACAAATAATAGTTTGTGTCTTAGGAAATATTTATTTTTGTGATTAAACCTTTTGTCATTTAATGTCATGTTGTTTGTGTTTTCCTAATTTTCTATGGTGTAAGAAAATTTAGCCATCGAAAAAAGACTATTAAGGCCTGATTTTTGAAACACAGTTCAAAGTTTTTGCAATTTTTTTTATTATTAGTTATGCAAGTATTGCGCTGTGTGCTGAATTGTTTTGTTACTTTTGGAATTCAATTTCTATAATTAGGTTCCAAACTCTCTCTGGGTATCATCATGACTAAAAACCACATTTCTATAATTGAACTATTTTTCATTACTCCGATGGAGCTAAAATTTCACATATAAACTAAAATTCCGTGATATGCAACTACGAGTCATATGAAATTTTAAAATTTAAAATTTCGCACATGCAGCTTAACTACCCCAAATCCTCTTTTGGTGACTTGGTATGTAGATTAATATTATACACTGCCATGAAACGCAACTTAACGAAAAAACCATGTGAATTTATCATATGGCAACGAATTTGTTGTAGGATTTAATTTTTTTTTAATTTTAAACGTGTACACTATTTACTTTATAGATAATAGTAAGTTTTATGATGCTGCATGGCCAACTTTTGAAGTTGGCTGAGCGTCAATGAATCTTATCACTTAGTAGACTAATTATATTTTCTTGCCTATGGATGTAAAACTTTTCCAATGTCTATACATTGTACATTTTTTTTTAAATGAGCACTAAAGTATAAATTCTGCATGCAAGCTTAGTGAATCTGGACACGTTGTGTGGCTTTCCCCTGCCTTGTGGAATTACAGTGACAAGAAATCAGGATAAAAATGTATTCTATCCAAAACTAGAACTAAATTTTATCAACGAATAAACGAATACAGTCAATATTATTGTTTCAATTAAGGCATCAAAATAGAGACCAAGAAAATTTCATTTGTCTTTAATTTATCGTGGTAAAAAATCTAGTTTTGAATAATTTACAAAATAAATGTTTTGGCATTATCAAATATTAAGTCAAGCTACTGACATTTCAAACTTTAATACTCACCGTTAATCGACTTAATCGACTACACATGTTAATCCCTTAACCATAAATAACCATACAATTTAATACCCAGAACCGTAGATATCCATAAAATTTAATACCCATAACTGTAGATAACCATAAAATTTAATACCCATAACCGTAAATAACCATAAAATTTAATATCTGTAACCATAAATAACGATAGAATTGAATACTCATAAAAATAGATAACCATAAAATTTAATACGCATAACCATAAAAGTTTATATCCAAAACCTTAAATACCCATAAATTTTTATACACGTAACCGTAAATAACCATAAAAGTTAATATCCGTAACAACAATAACCATAGACTGAATACCCATAACCATAGGTAACCATAAAAGTTAATGCCCATAACCATAAAAGTTGATATCCAAAACCGTAAATACCCATAAATGTTAATACCCGTAACCGTAAATAACCATAAAATTTTATATCCGTAACAATAAATAACTATAGATTGAATACCCATAACCGTAGATAACCATAAAAGTTGATATAAAAAACCGTAAATAACAATAAAAGTTAATACCCATCAGCGTAAATTACCATAAACGATAATACCCTTAACCGTAAATAACCATAACATTTAATAGCCATAACCGTAAATAACCATAAAAGTTAATAACCATAACGTGACGCATATCAACAACACACCCTGGGACCGCAAGAAGCGTGAAAATTCCCCAAATACGATAAAAGTGTTAACAAATTAAATTGCGCCAGTCTGCGATGACAGTATTGCAAAGCGAGGAAGGGAAAGGATATTCCACACGACGTTTCCTGCAGGTAATTCCGGGATTTCCTCAAGAGGCGGAAGTAATCAGTTTAACGTATCACAACGTCAAGCGTAGCTTTACATCTCCCCGCTGTGTTGACTTGCGGCGGCGCGAGTATTGTGGTTTGGCCCAAACCTCGGCTTCATCCAGACATTTATTGTGGTCTCCAGAAATTTCATCATTGTACAAGTGCCGCATAAACATTGTATTAATCATTCTGATAATATTGTGCGCTAACATCTCTTTAGATGAAAAACACTTTGCATTAGTAATGGCGTTGACGGATCATTAATTATGTTTCACATGTAAAGTCTGATGTGAGAATCCAGGTCTAAGGACCTCAATAACAATGCATCACTACGAATCGTATACGATTAAAAGATTATCTTACTATGGTATCAACTAGTGGAATTAACTAACAAAGGAAGTCCCAAGGTACTATACTATATGCGTTGATATTCAACGAGATTTCATATTTTTACAACTTTTAGTAGCTTGAGTGAACACACTTATGTTTGCATAATATGTTGTTATTATGCATATTTCACTAGATATTCGCCAAACAACAAGATCTCAAAAGCTTATATCGATACGTGTCCTGATAAATAATGGTATGACTTGTACTACAGTTCATCGATTCAGTGCATCGTTTATTAGAAAACATGTCCAGTTTTGTAATATGTTCGTACTTGACAAGACTTCGCTAGCTATTGTTTACGTCACGCAATTCAATATCTAACTTACCACCTGCTATATATTTCTTTGTAACAGAATACCTCGCTATTACAGTTTTCGTCACGGATTTCAAGAGTTACCTAATAATTGTGATATACGAGTATATCGTTATGATACAAGACCTCATTCGCTACTGTGTTCAACGTCATGTAGTTCAAGAGCTACCTAACACTTGTGATATATATCGTTATGATACAAGACCTCATTAGTTACTGTTGTCAACGACACGCAGTTCAAGAGTTACCTAACACTTGTGATATATATCGTTATGATACAAGACCTCATTAGCTACTGTTTTCAACGACACGCAGTTCAAGAGTTACCTAACACTTGTGATATATATCGTTATGATACAAGATCTCATTAGCTACTGTTTTCAACGACACGCAGTTCAAGAGCTACCTAACACTTGTGATATATATCGTTATGAAACAAGACCTCACTAGCTACTGTTTTCAACGTCATGTAGTTCAAGAGTTACCTAACAATTATAACATAATGTTATGATACAAGACCTCATTAGCTACTGTTTTCAATGACACGCAGTTCAAGAGCTACCTAACACTTGTGATATATATCATTATGAAACAAGACCTCACTAGCTACTGTTTTCAACGTCATGTAGTTCAAGAGTTACCTAACACTTGTGATATATATCGTTATGATACAAGACCTCACAAGCTACTGTTTTCAACATCATGTAGTTCAAGAGTTACCTAACACTTGTGACATATATATCGTTATGATACGAGACCTCACTAGCTACTGTTTTCAAAATCATGTAGTTCAAGAGTTACCTAACACTTGTGATATATATCGTTATGATACAAGACCTCACAAGCTACTGTTTTCAACATCATGTAGTTCAAGAGTTACCTAACACTTGTGATATATATCGTTATGATACAAGACCTCACAAGCTACTGTTTTCAACATCATGTAGTTCAAGAGTTACCTAACACTTGTGATATATATCGTTATGATACAAGACATCACAAGCTACTGTTTTCAACATCATGTAGTTCAAGAGCTACTTAACACTTGTGATATATCTCGTTATGATACAAGACCTCATTAGTTACTGTTTTCAACGACACGCAGTTCAAGAGTTACCTAACACTTGTGATATATATATATCGTTATGATACAAGACCTCACTAGCTACTGTGTTCAGTCATGTAGTTCAAGAGCTACCTAACACTTGTGATATATATCGTAATGATACTAGACCTCACTAGCTACTGTGTTCAGTCATGTAGTTCAAGAGCTACCTAACACTTGTGATATATATCGTAATGATACAAGACCTCACTAGCTACTGTTTTCAACGTCATGTAGTTCAAGAGTTACCTAACACTTGTGATATATATCGTTATGAAACAAGACCTAACTAGCTACTGTTTTCAACGTCATGTAGTTCAAGAGCTACCTAACACTTGTGATATATATCGTAATGATACAAGACCTCACTAGCTACTGTTTTCAACGTCATGTAGTTCAAGAGCTACCTAACACTTGTGATATATATCGTAATGATACAAGACCTCACTAGCTACTGTTTTCAACGTCATGTAGTTCAAGAGTTACTTAACACTTGTGATATATATCGTAATGATACAAGACCTCACTAGCTACTGTTTTCAACGTCATGTAGTTCAAGAGTTACCTAACACTTGTGATATATATCGTAATGATAAAAGACCTCACTAGCTACTGTTTTCAACGTCATGTAGTTCAAGAGTTACCTAACACTTGTGATATATATCGTAATGATACAAGACCTCACTAGCTACTGTTTTCAACGTCGTGTAGTTCAAGAGCTACCTAACACTTGTGATATATATCGTAATGATACAAGACCTCACTAGCTACTGTTTTCAACGTCGTGTAGTTCAAGAGTTACCTAACACTTGTGATATATATCGTAATGATACAAGACCTCACTAGCTACTGTTTTCAACGTCATGTAGTTCAAGAGTTACCTAACACTTGTGATATATATCGTAATGATACAAGACCTCACTAGCTACTGTTTTCAACGTCATGTAGTTCAAGAGCTACCTAACACTTGTGATATATATCGTAATGATACAAGACCTCACTAGCTACTGTTTTCAACATCATGTAGTTCAAGAGCTACCTAACACTTGTGATATATATCGTAATGATACAAGACCTCACTAGCTACTGTTTTCAACGTCATGTAGTTCAAGAGTTACCTAACACTTGTGATATATATCGTTATGATACAAGACCTCACTAGCTACTGTTTTCAACGTCGTGTAGTTCAAGAGCTAACTTTCCACTTGTGTTATATATATCATTACGATACAAGACTTCGCTAAAAATCACATATTGCAACTGTGTCCAAGTCATCTTTACACTGGTAGATGATGCAGGAGATCTCAGTTATATTAAATTTTTCACTTTAATATGATAATATTTGGGTCAAATTGAACTATTTTAGGTTTTTCGTATTAAACAGCAATTACTTTAGAAATGAATCATTCGATTTTACCACCACGTGTTCTCTTATATACTTATGAGACCTTGGCTTCTATGTGTTTAGAACGAACCATACAATTTGAAGTGAGTTAATTTGATCTTGTTGTGGGGTGCATTGATATAAATAAATATGTATGCTTTTGCATCAATAAATCAAAGCCAGAATAAACCAAACATATGTTTGAGCAAAGCAGTTTGGTGTGTTTGCGGTGAACGCTCTAATGCCTTAACATGTGTTCAGTGACCGCTTTGACGCTGGAGTGTCCGGGGTCACGTATTCGATTTCTGGGTTTAGCACGTGTACAAACTGTATCCCCATTCATGGTATTAAAAACTTGTTTTTGAAATCAAAATCAAGCAAGTATGGCTGAAATAATATTTTTAAAGTTCTGTGCACACATTATTTATTTTCTAATACTTTGCTTATGTCCGTCCTCCGACTAAGCCTAACAACGTGAGCCGATTTCCAGTATAAATATTATTTTAGGCTCATCGGTGTATATGTGTGGATCAGTTTATAATTGTAATCTATACAACTATATAAAAATCTAATGGTGCTCGTGTTTGTGTTTACAAATCTACTGGACTGATTGTATTGAAATTTTACATGCACATTCTAGGGTACCTAATTAACATTTAGGCCTATTGCTAATTTGAAAATTCCTCCAGGCTACGCCCCACTGGTCTTGATAATTCCCTTTTTGGCAAATTCAGCGGATCGTAAATATGTTTTTAATTAACTGTTATGTAAACATTATAATGTGACAACACAATAACATGTTTACACTTTACCTGCTGCTCTACGTTATACTGAGTGAGTTTCCATTTTGCTCAGTAAGACGTATTCTGTAGCAGTCAACCTGTTAATTAATTTCAGAGCTATTTTAAATTTCCTTGTGTTCTTAATTCAATTTTTTTTGTAATTGTACTCTAGAGCACAAAGGTTTATCCAGATAATAAAACTGGAATTGTTTAGTAGAAATACTCATTTAACTGATATTCTTGTAATATTAAGTATTCATCATTAGTTTAGTTCATATGCCAAAGACAAAATTACTACCTTATTTTTAAATATATTTTTATTGCTATTGAAGCCACCTTAGTTATTTTTTTCGATAGAAGTAGGGTTCTTATAACTATGCGTGTGTGTGTGTGTGTGTGTGTGTGCGCGCGTGCGTGCGTGCGTGCGTGTGTGCGTGTGTGTGTGTGTGTGTGTGTGTGTGTGTGTGTGTGTGTGTGTGTGTGTGTGTGTGTGTGTGTGTTCTTGATCGGGGTAAAGAAGCCAACACTACTAAGACTGGAATAAAATTACAATGGCCGAATGTACGCGTTAGGACCGAAGTGGGCTTCTCAGACCTCTGTATATATTTACAAAACTTTCTTGATTATGGCAAAAAGACTAACTCGACCATGGCGTTGGAAATATAATTCATTCAAACGAAAAGTGCTCTGGGCTATAACATTTCAATTGCTATTATAACTGTTGGAGCAGTTCAATAAAAAGCCATAAAGTATTAAACAGAAATTCGGGTTATTTTACAAGTACTTTCAAAACCTGTTTCACTCACTGACTTCAGAGTTCAAAAACTTTTAATTTCAATGTAATCAGGAGGTTACAATATCTTTCAGTGAATTTTTACTTATCTCAGGGTAGTTTTGAATGCCTTTTAAAAAGAATGTGCCCATGGTGTTCTGTTTTTCAAAAACATAATTGCTAGTACATACTATAATAATTTTAAAGCTACAGTATTTAAAGCCATGATTCCCAAAAAGTAAGTGTTGTAACACTAATTAAGATTTACCATCTTTTGCAGATGATAAAATGCCAAATTATATTGCTAAAATGACTCTAATATGAATTAATTAATACATGTAGGTGTTAAAATAAGATTTCTCCTACCAATGAGGTATTTCTCTTTAGGTATTCCATAATAAGCTCAACCTGTTTACGTGTGTTATTGACTTAATTTGTTGCCGAGTGTCTAAAGCGTCGGACTTTGAATCTGATTTAAAGATAGCACAGGTTAAAATTCTGTGTGTGATTTTATGGTACCAAGTCTCCTCCATTTCCTTTTTGATAAGACTCTACGAGTATGATCTCAATAATGCTGAAAAGGAGATCGTGTTCTCTTTTTATTACAAGTTGTGTAGGATACAATGTATCTCAGTATCTTGTGTAAAAACACTATTATGAAAGTTTTGGATGGTTTTAAATGACAGCTTATCTAATATTATCCATTAATTAAATTCTTATTTTCAAGATTTCAACGCAATGAGCAAGTATTTTTCATTCGTTATAAATTTTTTTGCATTGCAAAATAAATAGTAACAGGATTAAAACTATTATAAACATGAAATACGTATTGACTTACGAAACATTCTAAAAGAAACGTATTTCACAATAAATCTCAAGGAGTTGTATTTATTTGACAACATGTTGTTATCATAACATGTTTCTAAATAACAGGAAACTCTTTCCGGATCCCTTTATTCACGTCATGTCTGAATTGCTTTGGGAATCAGGGATTTCAAGGCATTTCACTTTTAAAGGTAAATCTCTAAGTGTAGAGAGCCAAGTCAAGAGAGGTGCGATGTAAATCCTCGTCTGCCAACTTGATACGACCAAATAGATTACCTTTCTTTCCCTTCAGAGATAATCTCAAAATTATACCAACTATCTACTGTCTCACTAAAGTTTCTGTTCTGTTTGTAATTTGTGTAGTTTGTTATTTGTAAAATTTTAAATTATTTATCGATGTCTTGAAAAGTTTTAAGAATGTGTCCCAAATGGAATACTCGGATAATCTCTCAAGTTAAATTAATTCCACGATAATCTATATAGTCTATAATAAATAAAATAATGACTTTACATTTAATAATAGTCTCTAATGCTGGGCGCTGGGAGAATCACAATATGTTTCTCATGTGTAGACAGATAAATTGCAGGAACAAAATGAGTGCAAGATATACAGTTATTCATTCGTCCGCCTATTTTATGGTTTTAATTACTATTGCAATATTCTTTAAAAGCGAAAAGGTCACTAATGAGGTTGATTTTTATTGCTATTCTAATTATTATTATGTATTTCCACCATCTGTTCTGTTTATGGTACTTCCATTATGAAACTGATGATAGTAGATTAGTTCATCTCAGTTTTACCAATAATCTACTAATCGTTTTCCCTTACAAATTATTCATAGTATCAAATCTTATAAAACTCTATCAAGTTTATTAGGACGCAACTATTAAATCTGAAATTTATTGCAATTCTACTTAAATTAAAGTATTGTATCGTGCCTAATAGCATATTCAGAAAGGCTTGAACCATCATTGAAGCTAGATTATTTCCACGATATCCTGCATATTCTATCGTTATAAAAAATAATGCTTTTATACTAGTCTCTAGAGTTGGGCGTCTAAGGAGAACCACAATAGCGTTTCCATGAGGAGACATATGAACTTTATGAACAAAATTATTGCAATAGTTACAGAGGATATACGATTTCAGAGATTAATCCGCCTATTTTAGGATTTTTAGGACAATTGCAATATTCTTTAGAATTGAAAGAGTTACAATTACGGTTGAATGTAAGTGCTATTCCAATTACTTTTACGCATCTCCACCATCTGTTCCGTTTATGGTACTGGCATTATGACAATGATGATAGGTAATTAATTCATCCTTTTCCATTACAAATTATTTCCAGTATAAAATCTTATCAAAATCTACTAAGTTTTTAGAAAGTTTTTTTACTAACTATTTCGTCTTTAATTTGTTGCAATTCTAATTACATTAAAATTCTGTATCGCACCTAATGTATCACTCATGTAAGCTTGAACCATCGTTGAAACTGTATATATTTTTCCCACAATATTCTGTATATTCTATAATTATAAAAAATAATGCTTCCATATTACATTTAATACTAGTGTTAGGCTGTAGAGTTGGGCGTCTAAGAAGAATCAAAATAGGGGTTCCATGAAGATACAAAGTAACTTTAGGAACAAAATGATTGCAATATATACAGAAAATATATACGAGGTGATAGATTTTTTCCACCTATTTTAGGATTTCTAGTTCGTTCTAATACTCTGTCAGATACTTCCAATAAAAAAAAACAAGTATATAAAATCAATTTAATTGGAAAATAAGATTTCAAATCTAATTTATGATTTTATTATCAATGATCGAACTATCATTTAATTTCTCTAAAGCAAAATGCTAATAAATAAGACTACATAACTACGGTATTAAATTAGAAGCAAGTACAATAAACCAGTTATCTTATATTGCTGTACTCACCAAAAATGTCTCCAATTTCATTTGTTTTGGCTTCTGAAACACATTGAAAATAAGAATGTTTTACACAAAAATCATTACGATAAAGAAAATAATATATTTTGTGAAGCGACCATAACTAAAAAGGGAGACCACATATATTTTGTCTGCCTGTCTTTTCATTGTAAATTTAATTCCATTTAAATTTAAATATTGTGGTTGTGTATTATAGTTACGTAATGAAAGTAGTTTTGTGAAATATTATACTGAGCAAAGCACAATACCAGCAAAGTCACTTGAATAGACCCTAAAGGGTGATTGATTGCTGTTCTAGTTTGTTGGGAATGTTAAAGTAACGTATTTTTGATAATAAAAATATAAAAATCCAAAGTAATATGTTTCAAACCCTTCGTTATTAATATTTTCAAGTAAATATTATTTAATACGTGAAAATCAACGTTAACAGAGACTAAATTCACATGTTATATCTGTTAAGTAATTATATTTGACCAGGAGATATTCTTTAATGTTGAAATTCAAACAGTTTTGGCTATAGTAGTGTTCAGATCATTAAAGCTTCAAGCTTGCATATTGTCATATTATTCGATATATGACACACTTGAAGCTTCTATTTATCTGAATGCTAATATAAAACACGCAGATTTTTCTATAACATATGAATACTAATGCGGTTTTTCAATACGATAAACTTTCAAACGTGTTTATGAATTGTATAAATATATGGAATACATCAACAAGGATGGAAGGGTAAAGAGTCGTTCACGAGGGAAACTTCTTGACAACTTCTCTGACTCCAGAGACCACAAATCTTCTTCATTCCGCACGCTGAAACACCGGTTGAGTGAGGATAACAGGAACCCAGTAGAGGATAGTCATAACTAGTGGAATAGTACTTCGGTATAAGAAAGCCAGAAAACGGCCTACACAAACATTTACAAGGTTTCTACACAGTTAATCAATGGAATTTTCCAGTAAAAACAGGATCTCTGTTAATGCCTAGGTAAAAATATACTACTTAGTAAAAAATAAGAATACCACCTGCATTTGCATCTAAAGATTGATAATAATAATTTGCTCACTTAAAACTAACTTGTCTTAAGCGTATTGAACCAAATTGTCCGATGTAAGTGTTTAGATAATTTGAAGAATAACATAGGTTCCATGATAGGACCTTGAGGGACGCCAGAGATGACTGGCAGAAACTAAGAGCAAGACTTTCAGAAATATTCAATACTTCGACACATTGCGTCTTTACTGAAAAGTATGAATAAAAATTAATGTGTAGAAATCTTGCTGAACAACATTAATTAGAGAAGGGTTACTAAATTACCTATGTATGTGAGTGCTCTCTTTGTATATTAGTAGCGATTTTAAATTTAAGTGTCACACAGAACTAATCATTTTCTATGTTACTTTGTTTACATAGATAACATGGTGAAATGGAGTAAAGGATATGTTTGAACATATTAAATGACAACACAGCGTGATAATTTAATGACTTATATCTTAATTATTTTGACAGATTTTAATTATTTAAACTATTTTTAGTTAAACTGTTTAAATAATTCAATCTCCCAATAAAATTGTACTATTTAAATTTGTAATGATAGTTTTTTCTGAAAATGATACCATTTCATGGAATTCTTTGTTTAAAGTTTGTTATTGACGATGGAAGGTTTGACAGGATAACAGGATTTTGGACAGTTTCCATCGTTATATTTTACAAAAGGTGTGACACAACGTTTCGAGGATTGGAATCTATCTTCTTCGTCAGGTGGGGTAGGTTTTGTACACAAAAAATAAAGAACAGAAAGTAGAAAAGAAGGGAATGAAGAAGGGTTAAAACATACCCAAAGCTGCTTGGAGTCTAGTTCAGGTACTAGGTTCACAGCAGGGATGCAATCCTCGAAACCTTGTGTTATACCTTTTTAAATTATAACTATGGTAAAAGTCCGAAATCCTTTTATAATTTTATGGAACATATGCAACTATACGTGTTACTAACAAAATGTCAGTTTCTGTTCAATGGAGTTTATGGAAAGTACATATTTGAACATGTAGATTGAATTTATCAAGGGGTCTGTTTGATCACATTGCATTAATTATGAATAGAATTATGAATTAGTTATGAACTATATCAATGGAATCTATCTTTATCCATATCTTTTGAAATCTTAACCTAAACTTACATGAACAGCTTAACTTTATTATATGTTATTCTACTTCAATAATTTGATGTATACTGTCAACCGAGGGAGCGATATCATGTATTATGATGATAATCCGCCCATAGAAACAAATTATAATACATCAAAATTTAAAAACACATTGCAATATTAAATTAGGTCACAATTTGTAACAGGTATCATTTATGCTTCATTTTTATTAATAGTTTCGTTCAGTCTTTAACTTTGAAAATGTTTATACTATATAATATTGATTATATCATAGTAAAAGTTGGCAGTTGTTGATGTGTACAATTCATTGTCAATGGCAGTAATATTTGTGATTTTCAAATTCATGTTCTTACATTTTTAAATATTAGATATTAGTGTACGATATGAATTTTAAAATTCCTATTTTTAGCCGGATTATTATAATTTTAGTGGTGAAAGAAAACTACCCTAAATCTACCAATACACGCGAAACTCATTGTCATGAATCAAACATGACTTAATGTGGAATCAGCCAGTGATCCTTTTGTTATTGTAAACAATGATATGATTGACGCGACAAACCCGGCAGATCAGCGCTCCTATCAGTCTCGGTGACAAAGAGCCGAGCCTGGTCTGTGCCGGTTGTACGCTGATTGAGGCTATTATACACTCTGATTGATGGCTTCATGCTTGACTACCTGCGCGCGATCAATCAACCAACCATCACTAAAGGCTATAATCACTACTATTGTAAACAATGATATGATGGACGCGACAAACCCGGCAGATCAGCGCTCCTATCAGTCTCGGTGATACAGAGCCGAGCCTGGTCTGTGCCGGTTGTACGCTGATTGAGGCTATTATACACTCTGATTGATGGCTTCATGCTTGACTACCTGCGCGCGATCAATCAACCAACCATCACTAAAGGCTATAATCACTACTATTGTAAACAATGATATGATGGACGCGACAAACCCGGCAGATCAGCGCTCCTATCAGTCTCGGTGATACAGAGCCGAGCCTGGTCTGTGCCGGTTGTACGCTGATTGAGGCTATTATACACTCTGATTGATGGCTTCATGCTTGACTACCTGCGCGCGATCAATCAACCAACCATCAGTGAAGGCTATAATCACTACTATTGTAAACAATGATATGATGGACGCGACAAACCCAGCAGATCAGTGCTCCTATCAGTCTCGGTGACACAGAGCCGAGCCTGGTCTGTGCCGGTTGTACGCTGATTGAGGCTATTATACACTCTGATTGATGGCTTCATGCTTGACTACCTGCGCGCGATCAATCAACCAACCATCACTAAAGGCTATAATCACTACTATTGTAAACAATGATATGATGGACGCGACAAACCCGGCAGATCAGTGCTCCTATCAGTCTCGGTGACAAAGAGACGAGCCTGGTCTGTGCCGGTTGTACGCTGATTGAGGCTATTATACACTCTGATTGATGGCTTCATGCTTGACTACCTGCGCGCGATCAATCAACCAACCATCAGTAAAGGCTATAATCACTACTATTGTAAACAATGATATGATGGACGCGACAAACCCGGCAGATCAGCGCTCCTATCAGTCTCGGTGATACAGAGCCGAGCCTGGTCTGTGCCGGTTGTACGCTGATTGAGGCTATTATACACTCTGATTGATGGCTTCATGCTTGACTACCTGCGCGCGATCAATCAACCAACCATCACTAAAGGCTATAATCACTACTATTGTAAACAATGATATGAATGGACGCGACAAACCCGGCAGATCAGTGCTCCTATCAGTCTCGGTGACACAGAGCCGAGCCTGGTTTGTGCCGGTTGTACGCTGATTGAGGCTATTATACACTCTGATTGATGGCTTCATGCTTGACTACCTCCGCGCGATCAATCATAACAATCAATGAAAGCTCTAACTACGACATAATATCTTAGCGCTCAAACCTTTTACTGCCATGTCCACTGTCGCTTTAAAATAAACAACCACAATATAAGGGGCTGTATAAGTTTGTTTTAATGTGAAGAACGTTTTGGTCAATTATCCATGTTATTGCACTTAGCTGTTTTGTTTTTCCATCCACTTTCACATATTATATATATATATATATATATATATATATATATATATATATATATATATATATATATACACACACACTTACATATACATTATGCACACATATGCGAGCAATTCAGTCTCTTTTCGCAGGATCAGCGTTATATAAATTAACCTTTAAGACTTTTAAGACAGACAGTGGAACCTCGTTTAGTCGGACTAGCCGAGACCGAGACCGATTCGATATATCGATAATCCGAGTTAAACGGAAAATGTTAAAAACATTAAGAACAAGTACAAGCGATTCAATATGTATTTATTGTGGAAAACACTTGAAATACACATCACGATAAATTATAATAAAGTACCTATATAAAGTTTAATTTTTCTGAAATAATTTTGTTAATTTGAGTTGCGTCACCTTTGAATGTCGTTTCCGTGCCGTGCAGGCGCGCATATGTTTCAACATGGGAAGCTCGGCCGGTGTTGTCTCTTCTTGTTGCTCTAAATAAACCAATAATCGCAAAATGAGATACTGCTTCTGTATGACTTATAACTGCGATATTATCCGTGTTTTCTTCGTCATTACCTCCCTGTTATTGGCATCTTAAAGCAACAAATCGCAATACATGTAATTATTGAGTTCTAAGAACAGTCCACTGATAAACAAACATCCGGCCCACGCTCGGCATCCTGGGAGGACGACGAAAAGCTAATTTTAAATTTTCCTGAACTGATCCTGGTTACCCGTAGATCCGTAAAGGGTTCGGATTAACGAGGTTGCACTGTATCCAATTTAGTACATCAACTTGACAATTATATATCTACCTCTTTTTCAACTGTGCCGTTCTTGACATTTGTATGCATGAAAGTTAGTTAAAAAATACACTCATACTTTGTCAAGTTTATCCCTTAAAATAAAAGCTTATAATTTTGTCTGAATACTTTACTGAACAGGAAATCAAATAGTTGAATTACAACTGAACTTTTTCAATTTGGATCTCGGTTTGTCAGTGATCGATGATATAAAAATCTTGTTTCAATAGAGCAGCATTTTATTATCATTGGACTTTATAAAATTGCGAATACTTAAATACCATACGAATGAAATATTTGCTGAGATAGCACTGTGGAGAGACACTCGGTGGGAGTAGCAGCATTGATCTGGCTGCATTATCGCTCACTGCAGCATTCCTTGCCAGGTGAATGCTGTCTGATAGGTAACCGCGTCTGGTTTTCGCTAGGACCTATATATATATATATATATATATATATATATATATATATATAATATAATCGAAATAAGTATAATGGGTAAGCATTGCAGTATATAAAATAAGGCTTACTTATTAAATTATTATGTAACTGATATCAAAAAGGTAATTAATTACATACTGTAACTAACTTATACATGTTTACTAAATCAAATCACAACCGTCCTTAATTAAAAATAATAATTTTGAAGGGATTAAATATAGCTTTGGCAGGAAATTGTAATAATAAAACGAAAGGCAAAAATATTGAATGTGTTTTACTATTCCAAATGTACCTGTTACGTATTAAATAATGATATGTATTTAATTTAAGTTTTCAAATTTTAATTCTATAAAAAGATTACCACTGATAAAATTAACACTCCTCTAAAAATTAGTTAGTAAATCTCTCTGAAATGTTCCTGAAAACATTACCGTCCTATTCTGCATTCACTCTGTGTTCAATTGAATTTTATATATATATATACTTCCTAAAGACGTTTTCACCAAATAACCAAGAGCATTTTATGTTCTAAAACTTAAAGTCTTATTCAAAATGTACGTAACTTTTTTACTATGTTTTATTTCATTGAGTTTTAAATATTAAGGACAACATTTGTTTGAAAAGATTTGGCATAAATAAACGGTTCCTTTTTAATTTATTTAATTTGTAATATTTTTTAAATTCAAAACTTATTGTTAACAGAAAAAATGCTGTTATTAGGAGCAAAGTCGTTTAAAGTATCTAACAATTATCATTCATACATAAACACCGTTTATAGTTTAGCTGAAACAAAATGTTTCATAAATAACAAGAGAAGGTATAACAATTATTTTTTTAAATAATAGTTTCGATTTTATGTTTTGTTAAGCAAAATCTAAAACCCATTTAGAACTCTGTCTTGTTGTCCAAATGATGAAATACAATGGCTAATGGAGTGAAATACTTTGAGTACAGAGAGAGTGCATTATTTCATAACCACTAATTATGAATATACTAATTATTTCTGAATAATTTTCTCAAGTAGTACTTTATGTGGATATTCTATAGAGAATCTGTAAAAACAGAAATTTTACATCACGTTTGATAGTCGTTTTGTAGTCAATAGCCCACTAACAATACTCTTAGTGATTATTTAGTTATGTATTGGAAAGTACACCGTTTCAGCTAGTTGCGCTTCTAGTGGAGTATTCAGTAAAAAAACGTCTATACATTGCACAGATGCTAGGGTGGATACACCATCTTGGATTTTTCTAAAACTAAAAACTAAAACTAAAACATCATACTCCCAATTGCTCCCAAAAACTGTTTTTTTACTAAAGGGGCCATATAAAACCTTTAATATTCTTCCGCCCCTAAAACCCTGTCGAACCCCGAGGTTTACTTTGCCCCCCCCCCCCTACACACCATCCATAAATGCAGTTTAACGTACCGGCCTGGTCTATCCATAGTGTAAGAGTATTTAATATTACACGATTTGTTTCTTCTACAGTATCCTTCCTGAAACAGCATAGCTATGTACTTATATACAATTACTAACAGTTACTCGCGGCTTCGCACGCAATTTCGTGGGGTTTGTACCTGTATGAGCACTTCTGGTTTCGCTAATGTTGAGTTTGCCTTTTCCCACGATCAAGAAAATATGTTACAAGTGTATATTTATGGTAATTGTAATTTACTTCGATGTTAGTAATTTTTGCCCCATTGCTGATTTTACATCTTTTCTGATCAAGAAGATACTGAAATATTGAATAATTAAAATTACTTCATGATGGTCTTTACTGCTCATATTTATAAATTGAATTATGGACGATTTTAAATGTTTGATAGGATAAGTTATCTTGTGAACCACAACACAATTATTAAAAGACGCATGCTACACGTACATGTGCTATATTATAAAGTGGTATATTATAAACACTCAAGCTTTAAGTTCAACCAGAAATTTATTTCAAAGACAAATATACAAGTTAACTTAGCGCCTTCAAATAGTGGTTGGCAATTTAATATACATAACTGTCTCGTTATTGCAGTTTATAATGTGCAGGAGCTTTGAAAACTTTTATCTTTTGCAGCGCCGCAGCCTGGTGGCGAGTTACATCAATGGGTATAGCATATAAACCTTCTCCGTGGAAAAATACATATACATACAAATTTTCATAATGATCTGTCAAATAGTTTCTGAGTCTATCAATGTCACATACCCTTTTATATATAGATATAAGATACAATTTATATTAACCGCCTTTATTGTACAGCAACAGTAGTTATTATTCAAGTATTGTGCTACTAGAGACTGATAATACTACAACTACAGATGACTGGCGAATACTGGTAGTTTATTCTGTTTGCTGGCAGCGGTAGAAGCTAACCTCGACGCCGGAAACGCGAGCTTCAAGTTTCAGGTCACGTGATCGCCATCTCCACCAATCAAATCTGTTCCGAACGTGATGAAATGACTCTTGCTACCACAATCGCATATTAACTCGAGCTTCACACTGCTAATATGAACATCACATGTAGTACGAAGTAAACTTATTGTTTTGTATGTGATTGTGTATGTTTAGGTAATGATTTAATATCACATTACAGTGTTATTTAATAAAATAAATACTTTAGGAAGGATTTTCAAAGAAAATTGTGTTTTCAAGACAAAATATAGCTGATAAATAGTATTATATTCAACTATCCGAAACTAAGCGCATTGCAACAAAACATAACATTACGACATATATTATTTTAGACCACATTTTGGAACTATAACAGAGATTTTTAATAATGACGATCACGTAAGTTTCATAATACATGTTATAGATGTATACTTTACAAAAATAAATTTAATACTTTCATATAAATAGGAATTAGTTTACTAAACTTAGACTTTAGACACCGGATTTATGTCCTTTAAATGGACATCAGTGGTTCAGAGTAGCCCACACTGGGTATTATCGGTTCAGGATAGCCCACAACGGATATCTGGGGTTCAGGGAAGCCCACCACGAATATCAGTGGTTCAGGGTAACCCACAATGGATATAAATTGTTCAGGGTAGCCCACCATGGATATCAGTGGTTCAGGGTAGCCCATAATGGGTATTAGTGATGCAGAGTAGCCCATAATGGGTATTAGTGATGCAGGGAAGCCCGCAGTGGATATCAGTGGTACAGGGTAACCCACAATGGATATAAGTTGTTCAGGGTAGCCCGAAATGGATATCAGTGATTCAAGGTAGCCCACACTAGATATCAGTGATTCAGGGTAACCCACAATGGATATAAGTGGTTCAGGGTAGCCCGCAATGGATATCAGTGATTCAAGGTAGCCCACACTAGATATCAGTGATTCAGGGTAACCCACAATGGATATAAGTGATTCAGGGTAGCCCGCAATGGATATCAGTGATTCAAGGTAGCCCACACTAGATATCAGTGATTCAGGGTAACCCACAATGGATATAAGTGGTTCAGGGTAGCCCGCAATGGATATCAGTGATTCAAGGAAGCCCACACTAGATATCAGTGATTCAGGGTAACCCACAATGGATATAAGTTGTTCAGGGTAGCCCGCAATGGATATCAGTGATTCAAGGTAGCCCACACTAGATATCAGTGATTCAGGGTAACCCACAATGGATATCAGTGATTCAGGGTAGCCCGCAATGGATATCAGTGATTCAAGGTAGCCCACACTAGATATCAGTGATTCAGGGTAACCCACAATGGATATCAGTTGTTCAGGGTAGCCCACAATGGATATCAGTGATTCAGGGTAGCCCACACTAGATATCAGTGATTCAGGGTAGTCCACAGTGGATATAAATTGATCAGGGTAGCCCACCACGGATATCAGCGGTTCAGGGTAGCCCACAATGGATATCAGTGATTCAGGGTAGCCCACAATGGATATCAGTGATTCAGGGAAGCCCACAGTGGATATCAGTGATTCAGGGTAGCCCACACTAGATATCAGTGATTCAGGGTAACCCACTGAAAATGGATATCAGCGGTTCAGGGTAGCCCACAATGGATATCAGCGGTTCAGGGTAGCCCACAATGGATATCAGTGGTTTTGGGCAGCTCACGGTGGAATTTTACTCTTTCATCAAACCCTTTGACATGAGTTATCACAATGTGGAATTTGAGGATATAGTTTTCCCTCTCGTATATTACCAGAACCCATTATTAAAACAAATTTTTAAGTGATTAAACATGAAAATGTAGTATGTTACGTTTCAGCAATTCTCTTTAGCTCTAAATTTGTAATGAAACTTATCAATATCAAGTGGGCACATCTATCAGCGCGCTCTGGAGGTATGCAACAGCCACAGACATAAAACATTAAGCCAAACTCGTGTTATTCCACTTTCGCCGTTGTGACAAAACTAACACATCCGTCACACGTGTGCGTTGAATTTTTGTATAACTGTTTTGAACGGAAAGCTCTCAGTCCACAGCGATTACACGGTCAATAAATCATGCGCGCAAACAAAGAGGCTGTTGTGCCGAACGACAGGAATAAATCAGGGGAATCAACAAACGCAATCGAGAACAAATAACGTGGCCACGTGTCATCCGCGATATCATTATAGTATATACATGTTTCCTCAGGTATTGTGTTCATATTTTACGTGGTTTTTATTATTAAAGAAAAATAATAATAATAAATAAAATATGAAAATATCAAACCAATACTATGTTACTAAACATTTAAATAAATAAATTTAAATACATTTTTCATTTAAGTAATAAACATAAAATTATGTACGGTATACAAATATTAAAAATATTTGTTGATGCTTTGTATAATTTTATATGAGACTTAAAAATAGTAGAGTGCTGTTTTGTTACTTATCTACGAAGGTGGTTGGTCGATGAATGAATACCTATTGTAACCTGTATTCTGTAGTTCAGGTTTAATAATTAGTGTTGTGTTTAGTTTTTTATTAAGTGCATTTTTAATAGTTAGTGAAGTTGACACACAACATGGTGGTTGTGATTCCTGACTTAGGGCGTGTCACAACGCTCTAGTATGATTTATTTATTTTAACCTAGTATGTAATTATGTGGTAGGTTAGTTATTTACTTGAAGAAGAGATCAGATTAAAGATTTCGAAACGTAGTGTTACTGATTACTTGTATCAGTGAACGATGGCAAATGTCCGGTAAAAACCTGTTTCCCTCACAATCTTTCCATCGTCAAAAACAAACTTCAAACAAAGAATCTACCTTGAAGTTGGGAAGAAAAATCTTGTATCTATATAAATCATTATACTAACGTAATTAGCTTAAGAATTGGCAATATTGAATTTGAGTTAAATACCTTAAATAATTGAGTTTAACTAGCATACCTCATAAGTTAAACTTCAAACTTCCGAAAACCCTAAATTTTACTCGTAATTTTTTAAAGATACAACTAATACCCAACCAAATGGTTTTTAGCTTATACATTGTGTATTTTCTTACTATTTAAATGATAAAGTACACAAAGTTTCCGATATTTCAGGACTAATAAAAATACTTTTTAAATCTAAACCCTTTGGTTGCGTATATCTTTAAAATGAGACATTTTCCACAACTCAACGACAAAAACTATGAGAGTCAAAGTGAGTGATGATTAACGTCGCTCTTAAGGTTTGCAATCAAGATGGTTACCTTTAAAGCCGGCTCTTAATATACTATCCCATATTGTATAGAATTATAGTAGCAGTTTATATTTTCTTTCGTTATTATAAAAACCTCTGGAGACTGAGTTTTCTCAAACCTACTAAAAATTAAAAATTTTCTATATGCTTTTGCTGTGAGTTACAATAAAAATACAAAATTTGGTGTGCTGCTAAAAACTTTTAAATCTGTGTTAATTCAAATCAAAGGTATAATGTATATTTAGAAATAAAACAATGAAAACAATAGTTACACGATACTGATATGTTGTAGTGAATTCTAAGAGAAGCATATGCGGTAGTTTTTTTTTCTAATTTTGTGAACCATTGAACGTATTACATATATATAGTCATCTATAAAACACAAATCAGGCTTCAGGTACACAAATCGATGCCCCGTTCAACAATAGACGCCCGTACTACTATGGACAGGTATTGAACAGCCCGTCTTTGTAAGATTAATTCTAACACATTTTTTATTCTACACGATAACCTTCTCTTCGCTAATTAAAATTCTTTATTGCGGACTTTCTACGCTTTATATTCAATGTTTCTCGTACAAAACAGACTGTTAACCCTTGAAAAAATTAAGAATCTTACGTCAGAACTATAGTAGCTCCAGTTCACTTTCCTCTTATTGCAGCTTCTAGTAATTGCAGCTGTCTCAGACTTGACTCCTGGAATTTTGAATTATGTCGTCTGAAGAGATAAAACAAAAAATTCGGCAATGAAGAAGCTCAGATTAAACCTATACATTTTTTTCGACATCAGAGACAACTAGACTAAAAAATAAATAATATAGCATAATCTAGGTGAAGTGGAAGTCTCATTATCTCATCAGGTACACAACTGAGTGCACTACGATGTGATAGACACGATCTCTAGTGGTGCAACCGAGTTTTCTACACATAACTCAAGTATTTTATGAAGGGTAGATTCAATTTCAGTCGTAGTGGTATTTCAAAATAAAGTATTTAAATTTTGTTATTAATATTATTTTTACACAGGTTTTGGAAATAATGTCCTCGCGATAATTGACGCCAGAAGAAATAATTTTCTGGAGATGATCTCTAACGTTCTGAATTTTAACTACACATAAATAAGTACAACATAAATAAAATACAAGCATTATAATTAGTGGAATGTAACGATCTTTCATGAATTAACTTTAATTTATTCTTAGGTTATGAAGGAAATAAATTGTAAGTGATAAAACGTAACAATTGATTATTTTTTATCTACTATGAATTAATTTAAATTACTATTTCGTACGGTTAATTTCTAGTGATAGTAAGAAATCTTGAACGTGCCTTTTCAAAACTTTAAGTAGTTTTACAGCTAAAAAAATGAATTTTATGAAATAATAGAGTTGGTATTGTGGTTGGAACAGGCTTGTCACGTCCTGACTTGGATGGATTCCAGTCGATATTTTCACAGAATGGTAAATTTCCATAGGGATATACTACCACATTCTGGATTTCTTCCTTTAAGGGTGTAGTGTCTATTAACTACCATTCACACTTTATAAAGCTGAGTTGATAACAAACGTTCACTACCTGACGTTATAGTAACCAATTATTATTATCTGGACACAAACTGTTACGATTGGCGACGAAGGCGTGTTTTAAACGATAGCTATTAGTAGTTTAAAATTGAACGCCTTATTCACGATGGGTAAATATAAGGATAACCTTAAAACATTTCGGAGACTGGTAATAACAGTACAATATATTTTTACTCGTAACTTAGTTATTGTGGGGAGGGTTGAAATGAGTTGTGAATGTGGATACAAATTTTCCTACATTACACTACAGTTTCTAGTATATGTGTCTCTAGTATCCAAACGATGGAAAGTGTTCGTTTTGAGCTTCTTGATCGCCTAAACTTTTGGATCTCTTTGGACAAACGAGACTCCCCGACTCTAGGAGTCAAGTTGTGACAGCTTCAGATTTCCAGGAAGAGTCAAGTTTGTGACAGCTTCAGATTTCAAGCAGGAGTAAAGTTTGAGACAACTTCAGCCTTTAAGTAGGAGTCATGTTTGTGACAGCTTCAGATTTCAAGAAGGAGTCAAGTTTGTGACAGCTTCAGATTTTCAGGAAGAGTCAAGTTTGTGACAGCTTCAGATTTTCAAGAAGGAGTCAAGTTTGTGACAGCTTCAGATTTCAAGCAGAAGTCAAGTTTGTGGCAGGTTCAGATTTCAAGTAGGATTCAAGTTTATGACAGCTTCATATTTCAAGTAAGAGTCAAGTTTGTAACAGCTTCAGGTTTCAAGCAGGAGTCAAGTTTGTGGCAGGTTCAGATTTCAAGTAGGATTCAAGTTTATGACAGCTTCATATTTCAAGTAAGAGTCAAGTTTGTAACAGATTCAGGTTTCAAGCAGGAGTCAAGTTTGTGGCAAGTTCAGATTTCAAGTAGGATTCAAGTTTATGACAGCTTCATATTTCAAGTAAGAGTCAAGTTTGTAACAGATTCAGGTTTCAAGCAGGAGTCAAGTTTGTGGCAGGTTCAGATTTCAAGTAGGATTCAAGTTTATGACAGCTTCATATTTCAAGTAAGAGTCAAGTTTGTAACAGATTCAGGTTTCAAACAGGAGTCAAGTTTGTGGCAGGTTCAGATTTCAAGTAGGATTCAAGTTTATGACAGCTTCATATTTCAAGTAAGAGTCAAGTTTGTAACAGCTTTAGGTTTCAAGCAGGAGTCAAGTTTGTGGCAGGTTCAGATTTCAAGTAGGATTCATGTTTATGACAGCTTCAGATTTCAAGAAGGAGTCAAGTTTGTGACAGCTTCATATTTCAAGCAGAAGTCAAGT
Source organism: Homalodisca vitripennis (assembly GCF_021130785.1). Classification (NCBI taxonomy): domain Eukaryota; kingdom Metazoa; phylum Arthropoda; class Insecta; order Hemiptera; family Cicadellidae; genus Homalodisca; species Homalodisca vitripennis. The sequence continues at coordinate 26,418,838 of NC_060211.1, forward strand.
TTGTGGCAGGTTCAGATTTCAAGTAGGATTCAAGTTTATGACAGCTTCATATTTCAAGTAAGAGTCAAGTTTGTAACAGCTTCAGGTTTCAAGCAGGAGTCAAGTTTGTGGCAGGTTCATATTTCAAGTAGGATTCAAGTTTATGACAGCTTCATATTTCAAGTAAGAGTCAAGTTTGTAACAGATTCAGGTTTCAAGCAGGACTCAAGTTTGTGGCAGGTTCAGATTTTAAACGCTCTTCCAAGAGGAAGATGGAGCTAAAATTCGCAATATATTTTTGAAATAACATATGTATTAAACTAGAACAATAATAACCCATGCTGATTTTGAAAATAAATACTTGCCCTCTCTATGTATCTGCTAATGTTCTCATAATTTCTTGATACTTTTTCGTGCTTCTTCACATACATTAGATATTAAATAAATAAGTTTTTTTTTTTTAATTTGTTAAATAAAAGGTTTTCTGTCTGCATTTCAATCTATTTACTGTTTATTTTACCCTCTCGTTACTTATAACATTTACATGTGATACAGAACAATCAATTAAGGAGTTTATTTTATTTCGCTTCAAAAGTTAATGGTGTCATAAAAATAATACTGATAAAAATATTGTACCCAACTTTCACTGCCTTCACAATCTACATATGTCTAAGACACTATTGTAAGTATATACATATTTTAGTATTATATATGACTATATAATTATTACACACAACAATGTGACGTTTTTTCGATGAAATGAAAAATATTATCAGAGATTTTTGGACAGTATTTTATTTAGAAGTGAAAGAAAGTTATTTTCTGCTGAATCTGAGGACCGGCCCACCCTCCGGGGCCAGGTATTGTCAACTTCAACGACAATCTTCTCTCGCCGGGCAAGACGACTTGTTTAATATTCGCTGAGCAGTAATTTACAAAATATTAATTTGGACTTTTCCACGTGAAAAGATTTTTCTAAAAGTAACGATAAAGTTTACCTGTAGCGTTGGTAGTCTTCGTGAACAATAAAATAACCCCAGTAAAATTACAATTTTACTAAGCACATTCTTAAAACTTATTAAAACGAAACACGCATCAGCTCTTATGAATATCGAAAAAGTTATATCTGTTTATTCATATGATTTCTGTATTCGTAGTTAATGAATTAAGCAATTTCAGATTTATTTATTTCGTATACCTACGGCAAAACACCATTTTACATTTTATAAGAAATATAAAATAGATGGCCAGAATAATAATAGAGAACAACAACCAACAACAATAAAATAAAAAAGAAGAAATAAACAACTTAGTATTAAAGTTCATAATACAGTGGAACCTGGCTAATTCGAACTTCTATAATTCGAAATCTTCTTTAATTCGAATATTTATATTGGTCCCTAGCATTTTCTATATAAGTAATGCAAAAATATCGTGGTTAATTCGAAGTTTATTTTGGATAATTCGAACTTTTTATAGCGAACCCGCGAAAAGACGCTGCACTCTTTCTAATCGCGCAAGGCCATTGAACACAGATCTAGCCACCCTCCCGCCCGGCCGGCCGGCTCGGCCCTATCCTTCCGCGCCTATTGTTTTGTAGACGTGACTTCGGTTGTCCAGCCAATGGACCAGGGGATCATAAAAAATCAAAAACAGTTTTACAGACGTTTATTGGTTGAGTACATACTGACTGAAGATAGCGACGCCCTAAAAATAAAGTTAGACATTCTTCAAGCCTCTCGCATGTGCAAGAAAGCTTGGTACAAAGTAACGTCCGAAACGATCAAACATTGATTTAAAAAAGCTGGTTTTGTAAAAAAAGGAGGACTACGGCGAAAAAGCCAACGACATTATAGCGGAAGCGGTACCTTCAGTTGACGGCTGGGAGGACGTTATTACTGACCCTGCCATCTCGTTTGAAGATTTTGTCAACGTGGATGAAGATGTTGCAGTATGTGGTGAGATAACAGACGCGGAGATCATCGCTGAAGTGCTCAACAATAAACAAGATGGCGACATGTCATCGGGTGACGAAGACGGCCAGTCATCAGTTGGGGCGGAAATAAACGTTCCGAGTGCGGCCGAAGCAGCACATCACATCATGGAACTTAGACGTATTTTTGAAAGTAAAAATTACGTAAGTGAGTCTATTTTCAATTCATTGAATATGGCAGAATCTTTTGTCACTTCCAAAAGACTTAACTTTAGAAAACAAGTGAAGATTTCCGACTTCTTTCGAAAAAATTAAATAATATTGTAGGCTACTGTATAATGTTCCTTATCACCATTCAACTTATTTTCTTTTATTCAAAAACAAATAATGCAATTGTGTATTTTTTTAGATAATTCATGATTCAATTTTGCACTGTTTTACCATACTTTGCTTGGTAGAAATGCACAGAAAAACATACATTTACAACCATTCATGTTATTTTCAATAAAGGTTTTCAGCAAAGATGTAAAGTGCCATTATTTTAATTCTTAACTTTTTTAATTCGAATTTTTGGATAATTCGAATTTTTTTATTGGTCCCTTGAGATTCGAATTATCCAAGTTCCACTGTAATACAAACAAAAAAGCAAAAGGAAATAATAAAAATCATTGGCGAATAAAACCAAGAAGTAACAGATAAATAACAAATAACTAACAAACCATTAAAATTAATTAAACAAGCATTAAAAAATTAATAATAAGTACAATAACAATGAATATTTGAACATAAAAACAATAACTAACAAATAACAAGTACAACTGATATTAAAATAACAGGTTTACAACAATAAATAAGACTAAATAATAGACTATAATGAGATAGATGGTTACTATCACCTATGACTCCATGAATGGACTTTATCCACGAAAACAAAAAATAGGATTAATTTATGACTTTTAAAGACGTCGCCAGAACACCTATCACATTCCAAAGAACGTCACAGAATATGTGACGCTATAAAGGCACCACAATAACATGAATAACAACGTGGATAGTACGGTACTAAATAACATTTGCACAAATGTATAGTGCAAAGAAATGTGCATATGTGCCGAATCTTTACAAATATTAATTTAAATTATGTGTTTTAAAGATTATTAGTACACTGAATAAAATAAATACAATCTTATTACGTTAAGACGCTAATCTTTCTATACGTCCTTATTCAAATTTCCAAATTATCCCCCTCCCTACATATCAAATTTTATATCTAAAACACTATATAGAATGTAGTTAATATATATATAAAATACATTTTATATCTAAATTAGAACTTACTGGATGAGCGTTATCGAAACCTGTATTTTTCAGATATACACAGTTTACCGTTTTACAAAATAACAAACGTAAATTTGCATTGATTAGATGAAATACATGTTACGGCAATACAGCATTAGGTACAGAGCAATACACCATGTATTGACACGGTATGAGGGGTACAGACACGGTATAGTCTGCAGTTTCCGCTGTTGTCCCACGTTTAATTGTTGTCCCAGCTGATTTATTTCGCTCGTTCGATAGAACTAATTGGGCTCATTTGTTACCGATTGTGATTTATTGCATTTTACGGTCGTGAATCACAACATCAGGTTCCTACTAAAACAGAGCTTTTATTGTCGTGTATATTTTTATTAGTTTTGTTAGAAGTAGCTGTTATCCACAGCTTTGTACGCATCACCGAAACGACCTCCTATTCATATTTACTAAAATTGTTTACGATATAATATGATGAAGTCTAATTAATTTTTTTCATGCGTATGTAGCCATACAACAGACATATATTACTGCAGCGTTCATGGTTAGGAGGGGCGAGTTTAACCTGACTCATGTGCTTTACACGTGTAGGAGCATTTCTGGGTCTAATTAATTATTAATTATACTGCTGAGTTAGCCTTATCTACTTCATCTAGAAAATGCAAATAAATAAGTCTCGAATAGATATTTCGGTCAAAAATCCTTTTTCACATACAGAAAGGCTAAGATATCCCAGACGCCATAGTTGAGTTTGCCTTGTAGACTGACGCATAAAATATTTGTACATATATATATATATATATACAAAACTCTACTTCGATCGAAGGTTCGATTTAATTCACTTATAGTGCAACTGTTGAGTTTGCCTTATTGCCCAGATCACAAAACTATAAACGTATGCAGCTCTTTGAAATCTACTTCGGTAAAAAAAAACGTCTACTTCCTGCTCTTGGACTTTTCTTTCCAATCTTATTACGTTAAGACGCTAATCTTTCTATACGTCCTTATTCAAATTTCCAAATTATCCCCCTCCCTACACATCAAATTTAAGATATTTACAGTGCTTCTGATGATTTGACTTGTTGCCCCAATGCAGAGATATATAAATATATATTTATTTATTTATTGACATAGCCGTTCAAAATGGATTATACAACATAAATAGCACCAATTTTTCCGGATTTTAAAATACTTCAAGTAACTTTTCATATATTCTTCTTTATTTAAATCTTTCTCAGATTTCCACGAAAATTAAAATAAAATTAATTGAACTGATCTAGCCGTTCTTGAGATTAGCACTTAGCAACATATTTAGCGATTCATTTTTATTGATAAGAATTAATCCTATTCTTTCCCATTTTTATTGGTAGTTCCTTTGATTACTTTTATTTCTTTATAACGATTTATACTTTATATTTGTTTTTAATAAAGGTCAAAGATCTTATTGGCTCGACGAAAACGCTGTTGCTCATACTAAAATTGCGTTAGTATTCTAAGTTCAAGAAAAGCAATGTCCTCGTAAATATGTAACGGATATTTCGTGTATTTATATTTTCCATTTCCATACTTAACATAGAAGAATTTAGAAAACAAACGAACTTGCTAAAACGGTAACACAGTTTAGAAGTCAGACAATTATATCAATAACTGATCGTATATAGTAACTAATTAACACTGATAACCGTAAGAATAATATAAGTGAACAGAATAGTAGTTTATACAAGTTAAAAATAAAATAATATAGTATATAAACACAAATATTTTGACCAAATTAGTTGCTGATATTCGAATTACGCAACAGAAACTCACAAAATTAGTATAGTGTAAATAATTTTGAATTATCAAGAAAACGACTTTTCGTACAAAATAGATAACAAGAAGTAAGCACAGAAGTATAAAAACGTAGTTTGGACAAAATAACACTATGAATATCATTTACATATTGCAGTTTAAGCTGCGTCGAAACGTAGTTAACACATGTGAACTCGAAATTGTTCGATCTTGCTTTAGCGAGCTATCTTCAGTCTACAGATGTTAAGGCCAAAACTGCCAATACCAAATATCCGCTTATATTGGTGAGTTGAAGAGGGAGGAGCTTTATCGTTATTTCCTAAATGTAGCCTTCATTGTCACTGGGTGCACGGATTTTGATAATTTAACGATATCTCCATGTTGATATTATATTCTTTCCTTATTATCCTTGGCTATTATTTTTGAAGTTTTGCTGCTATTTTCGACTTATATAAACGATTTTTTTCTACCATGTAGACTGAATCAATAACTACATGACGTTTCGTAGACTCTAGACGTACAAATTATAACCCCATTCTTTACTGATCGCTTCTACCTATTTTATTACACATTGCTATAATGTAAGGAAAATAATACAATGTTGCATGTTCCCCACTTGGAGTTCATTTTGCAACATGAGGGTTATCCTCATAATTCGGTTTTTATGAGGTTTTTTGATATGTGTTGTTTCAAGTAAGGTTTTTTGTAATGCCCTCTTCTCTGCATTCCAGTTATCTTTATCAGATTAATTTCCTTTATTCCAAATGTTAATCTACTCCTGTCAATTTATTTCGTCAATACGTTCAAAACTTTATTTTTACAAATGTTTATTTTCTCACTTTAAAGCTCAGAGAAATTCCGATACGTATAGCATTTTTACTCGCAATAAAATTAGCGAAAATCGCCTACTTAAAGTCTAGGCCCTACTCTGATAGTAGTTCAAAGTTTTTCCATCAGACATGTCGTTGTCGCCCTCTCCCTTTCTGTACACCCATCTATCTCTACGCCATTACATCTATCTCTACGCCATTGCATCTATATTGCCTCTTTAAGCTGAAGTGACACCACCCATTTATCTTTTTGAAAAGCTGAAAACACTCAGGCTGTAAAACACAAAATCCTCAGGTTTAACTTGTAACTTAAAAAATATGTAATACTTTAAACAATAAACCTCAACATATGTGTTTTCTATGATTTAACGTTCTTTGTTTAAAGTTTGTTATTGTCGATGGAGCTTTTGTAAGAATAACAGGATTTCGGAAATTTTCCATTACTACTTACGTAACCTTTTAATAAGTGTCTTAACATGTTTACTTATCTAAATAAATTATAAATTATTCACAGAAACCATTCAATATTTTCCCAGAAACCAAAATTAAGATCTTTAAACAAAATAAACTAATTACCTGACATTAAAAATAATATTTTACAAACACCACACATTATTGCTGTCTTCCAGATGCAGCTGTAGTCACAAAATAACCTCCAACAGTATACTTGTTATAACGCGTTCATGGTTCCTAGTCGCTGAACAGTATGTATTGTTTACCCTCGATTATGGCATAGTCACGTCTTCAACTAAGCTTTACCTAGAAGAAGATTCGGGAAAAATTGAGACACGATTTCTGCAACTGGCAAGTTGGTACCATGGATAAAGATAAGTGGACGTACTTACTGAGCTCAACCCCCCCAACCAAAAAACTCTCCCTCCTGAAAATTTTGAAGTCCTGGTGGTTCATTCAGAATATATATCTTCTTGTTCCTTTGATGAATGCTGAGTTTGACCTCCTGATTATCCTGTAGGATACATTTTCGATTTCTCAACGGAACGTGCTCCAGAAATTTTACAAGGCTTTTAGTCTCTCAGAATACTCCATGAAGATATTGAATCTTAAGTCACCGATATCGAAGTTATAGCTTGTCAGTTTTCTCACTTTCTTCCGGATAATTTGGAGTTCTGTGATATGAGACACTGACCTCTAGAAGAGAACTTAGAGCGATCAAGTATTGAGGTGATTTTTATTACCAATGAATACGTTGTTATAGAGTATTCTCTCAATATTCAGTTGGCAACCACATAAACACAAGTAATTTGATTCTAAATAATAATCATTCAAATTAAAATTCAGATCTCAATTCGCGCGAAAAATTAAGTATATGGGCTTCTACCCTAAATTAAGTATTCATTTCCCGTAAGTAGTATGAATCGTAACAGTGTGATATTATATGGGCTTCTACCCTAAATTAAGTATTTATTTCCCGTAAGTAGTATCAATCTTAACAGTTTGACATTATATGGGCTTCTACCCTAAATTAAGAATTCATTTCCCGTAAGTAGTATGAATCTTAAGAGTGTGACATTATATGGGCTTCTACCCTAAATTAAGTATTCATTTCCCGTAAGTAGTATGAATCGTAACAGTGTGATATTATATGGGCTTCTACCCTAAATTAAGTATTTATTTCCCGTAAGTAGTATCAATCTTAACAGTTTGACATTATATGGGCTTCTACCCTAAATTAAGAATTCATTTCCCGTAAGTAGTATGAATCTTAAGAGTGTGACATTATATGGGCTTCTACCCTAAATTAAGTATTCATTTCCCGTAAGTAGTATGAATCGTAACAGTGTGATATTATATGGGCTTCTACCCTAAATTAAGTATTTATTTCCCGTAAGTAGTATCAATCTTAACAGTTTGACATTATATGGGCTTCTACCCTAAATTAAGAATTCATTTCCCGTAAGTAGTATCAATCTTAACAGTTTGACATTATATGGGCTTCTACCCTAAATTAAGAATTCATTTCCCGTAAGTAGTATGAATCTTAAGAGTGTGACATTATATGGGCTTCTACCCTAAATTAAGTATTTATTTCCCGTAAGTAGTATCAATCTTAACAGTTTGACATTATATGGGCTTCTACCCTAAATTAAGAATTCATTTCCCGTAAGTAGTATGAATCTTAAGAGTGTGACATTATATGGGCTTCTACCCTAAATTAAGTATTTATTTCCCGTAAGTAGTATCAATCTTAACAGTTTGACATTATATGGGCTTCTACCCTAAATTAAGAATTCATTTCCCGTAAGTAGTATGAATCTTAAGAGTGTGACATTATATGAGCTACTACCCCATTCTTTTAGGTCAGCTCTACTACTACTCGTAGCTTTACCCGTAATATAAATATGGTACGACATATGTTTAATATTAATACACGGCTCTGCTGGTATTGACAGAAAATTATTACGTTTTCTAGGTTCAGTTTTGCAGAAGTCATCAAAACTCTCATTGCTCATTCAAATCCTCTCATGAATTGAAACTACCCGAAATATTTGGTTGGAAATTTTTTTTATACTTACTTCATAAGAGATTGAATAATTTGATATTTATTTACTAACACTGAATGTAATACATTTTATTTAGAACAGCAACACAATTTACTGCAGGTTGTAATTTAAACGCAGTATCCCCTGTTTTCAAAAATGTATTTTACCACAGTGTCACCATAACTTTTCTAATCTTAATTGAACTCCCTGGCGTAATGTACGTGCAAAGGTATCTTGCATGCAATCGGTAACTAATGGAAATTGTACAGTGCAATACAGAAATTTGCATAACTATTTAAATAAACTACATATTCTTTCCTTTTAATTACACGGTTTATTTTTATGAGTGAGTAGTATTAATTTTTTATATTTCAATGTACATTTTGTGCTTGGTTCAAACTGTTCCCTTATTTCAATTGCGTTTCCTTGTAAACGAATGAAAACAAACCAAATAAATCTTGACAAATTGTAGCTATTTAGATGATACTTATGCGGTATGATGGATTTTTTAAATGTAAAATGTTTATTATCACAACTTTTAACAATAAATAATCTGTTGATTTTCAGTTTTCGGTCAGGCCTTTCAGAGCGACAATATGAACTAAAAAAGTGCTTGTGTTTAGGTACAATTTAGGGGTATGCCACACGTGTCGTGTAACAATGTAGGGGTATGCCACACGTGTCGTGTAACAATGTAGGGGTATGCCACACGTGTCGTGTAACAATGTAGGGGTATGCCACACGTGTCGTGTAACAATGTAGGGGTATGCCACACGTGTCGTGTAACAATGTAGGGGTATGCCACACGTGTCGTGTAACAATGTAGGGGTATGCCACACGTGTCGTGTAACAATGTAGGGGTATGCCACACGTGTCGTGTAACAATGTAGGGGTATGCCACACGTGTCGTGTAACAATGTAGGGGTATGCCGCACGTGTCGTGTAACAGGCTTCGCGTATACAGTTGTGTGCAAAATTTAAAATTTATACCTTATCTTATAGGACTACATGTGTAACTGTTTGACATGTTGCAATGTCACATGATTGTACTAATTTTTATTTTTCAAAATATGTATTTATTCTTTGATTATTAATGATTAACAATAAGTGTACAAATATGACCGTATTGTGTTGCTATGGTCGGTTTAACTGTCAGTATTTGAAACATGGTTCTTATTCTGATATTCTCTTTTATAATTTTTTATTTGTTTCGTTATTTTTTTAAGTACTGTAAGTTAATGTAGCTGTAAAATAATGTTGCCTATTGTTCGGGAATTATCAGGCACGTGCAAGACTTATGAAGCTCTATGAACCTACTTTGTCCACTGACCCACTGACTGTGTATTCAAGTTATAAGAGCTTTTTTAGCTGATCCAACTCTAAGTGTTTGCATTATCTCAATGAACTTGCTGTTGAGGAAGTAGTAAAGGAAATTTGACAATCCTGGAAAAGATATCTTTTTGCTGCATGACATGGTTAATGGCGGAATGGAATTCGGTAACTTCAGTGGACACAAGGAAAGTCTTGGAAATACAAGCTATAAATAATTTTCATTTGTGTCTTCAAAGACAGAAAAAAATACCAACAGTATAGGACACTGCAAATATAGGAAGAGGAACTAGTGAGGGTATGGGGTGGAAGGTGCAATACAAGTTTTTTCAGAGGTCAGTTTCCCGATATTGTGTTCGATACTCAGATTATGCGGGTGATGGGGATTCCAGTGAATATAAATTTGTTTTTGAGTATCTACTGCATGAAAATAAAGCAAAAATCAAACAAATTAAGGTGCATAAGCCATGTACAATAACGCTTAAGTACTCTAAAATAAAAATTAAAAATTTACGAATACGAAACATCTTTGTCTTAGAAACACCGGTTGACCGCAGCTGCAGTTCAAAAACTAAGACATTCTACGGACCAATAATTAGGAGAAACACTGATAGTTTAGTTGAGATGAAGAAATCTGTTTTTTATGTCCATTCAATCAATGAGAAACCAACAAATTGTAGAACAGTGATGAATCGGCGAGTTGCAAATACCAGAAAACGAATCTTGAAAACCACAATTATGACCATACCAAACACTTCCACCTTCCAGACATAATTATGTTAAGAATAACTCCGAGTTTTCAAAACCTGTCGGATCCAGATCAGCTGTAAAAGTTTCTCAAAGGTATGTGGCATAATCACCAAACAATTTAAACAATCATTTGATCTGTTATTGTTATAAGAACATTTGTAATATTACGAACGGAGAAATTTGGCACATATTATGAAGCTGTGTTAATCTTTTAATGAACCCTAAACCAGCAGGTTTAAAATTATTTCAGAGTTAGTGTCGGATGTAGGAAGTTACATGCTTGCAGCTATGAAAGGAAGGATTTTTACCGGGTTCTCAAAGCTGAAAAGGTGGTGAGTGATAAAATAATCATCAAAGCAGGAAATTGGCTAAAAGAAGGCTTGAAGATGTTTAGCACGAGTGCAGGAGTCAGAGGACTCAGGATAACCAACCTATCCTGCTGAATTAAAGTTAGGCTAACCGTTATTTAATATCCTTTAAATGTGTGCTTTTACTTTTATCTAGTTTTTACCAAACTAGGTTTTTCAACATTTGATAACACACCTCTTAAAAAGTACTGCAGGTACAATCGTGACATTTTTACTATATTTATATCAAGTATATTACTATTTTCAGGTAAATTTTCAAAACATGTCAGTCATAAAAAATAAAATATAAAATACGTATTAATGCGAATAGACAGACAGAAATAAAATATTTTCAGCCTTAAAAGTAACGTGTTCAATGAAAGTTGGAAAATTCTTAAAAATAATATGTACCGGGTGTCTTAAAAGTAAATAAGTTACTCAAAATAACTAGCTAGTGAATGTTTTATATGTATTACAATAACTTGTAACTAATAAAAATAACTTAAACTGTAGGTAGGGGTTTTATCAAACAATCCAAATTTTAATTGGCTTCCAAATTTATTACAGTTGCATAAGAAACCTCTAGCTTGCGCCATTCTTTTTAATAAAAAAAAACCTTTTAAAATATGTCACTTACTAGAGGCTCTTATTAAAAATTTTGACTAACCCCCAAATACCCCACCTGGGAGGGGAGTGAAAAATGTTCATACATAAAAAAAAACTCCTTAGTTGGTCATATATACATCCTCTAAATTAAATATCTCTATTAAAAAAAAGTTAATAGGGAGGGAGAAGTGTGGGCCTTTTAAGACCCATAAAAATTATTGTTATTCTTTTTGGTATCTAACATTACAACCTATGTTATCATATGTCTAACAACACTTGTAAATACCATACCTCTTATTGTGTAATGTAAAGGATTAATCATAAAAAAATAAACCCAACTATTATATTAAAAAAACCTGTAGGCTACAGTAGTATCAAATCTGAGGCAGGGACAGTCCCTGGTGAGCCGCCGAGATAACTCTGATTTCCCCACACTCCGCAGTGCAGCTCTGCCCTCGGCCCACTGCTTCATCTGATCGGTTCTGTGTATACATACTATGATATAGAGCAGGTCCATATAGGATTCTATCGCCTCTCTTCCATCACAATCTTATAGCAACATCACATTATGATGAAAAACAAATATTATGATGTTATGCTCCAATAGAGTTGCATTTACAAGCAGAGAAAAACTATAAACAATGATAACGTATTCTCTCACAATATTGAACTCTATTCTTTATTAAATTGTATTTATGGATGTTAGGGTTTAATTTTCCTGACGCTCTAATTGACTAATGATTCGTGATAAACCAGTATATATACTAATAAAATAATTTATAGTCAAGCTAAGCCTTTATTTCTTTGTATGAAAGAAACCGATAGAAGGAATATCGAAGGACCCGATAGTATACATATCAAAGGCTCAAGTACTGGCTGTACTTTTACCCAGATTATTGAAACTTTACTGCCCTCTGTGCTTAATTCCATAAATCAATAGAGTCCTGCCTATGTACCAAGTTTTAACTCGCTATGACCTTTCTATGAAGAGTTGTCACATTGACGGACAGTCGATATATCGATACTATTTGAAGAAATATGTGTCGGCTTCATAATAAAACTGCACTTTAACTGATTACACTCTAATCCAAACATATACAGCCTGATGGAGATTTGATTTAAATTGAGCTTTTTCCACATTAAATACGTTAAACTGTAAAAAATTTAGGACGTTTGAGAGTATCCACTATCGTGAGTGAACTTATTTAACCAACTTAAATTATATGATAACAAATAAAGGATAATCATATGTCAACTATGATTTTTTCACGTGTTATAAAATAAATGAATTAACCAGATCAGATCTAATAATTTCACTTGTAAATATACTGATAAAAACGGAAAAGACATATCAGTTACTCGAGTTCAATCAAACCTATTTTGGATTAAATGAAATATTATTAGCTAGATAAATTAGCTTAGATAAACTGTTTAAACTCTCCTAATACAATCTTTCGAGTTATTTCTAAACGTTAGAAGACTAAAACATCAAAGGAACATGTTCCACCCGCTGCCATCCATGGTTGACCTAATTAATTAATAGGCAGCATTATTAACAGGGTCTGCTCTCACATAATATTCTTGTTTGATACATTTTTAGCACAATTTTACAACATAACACCACTCCCTTTGCCGTGTTTTAATAGGTTTTCGTTAGGTTATTTTAAAATTAAAATACCTTTTTCGTCCGAGCCCTTTAAGATAACCTTCCTGATAAAGGAAAACAGTACATAATTGTTTTATACCTCAAGAGGGATTTCAGCCCTTTAAGGTAGTAATTGGAGCAATTTTTAAGAAGGGCACATAAGGACGGCTGAGGATAAGCTTATTAATTGTTATAGTATATTTAATTGAAAGGTTATTCAGGGAATAATATTGTTTTTATATATATATATATATATAAATGTAATTTCCCAAATTAATATTGTTTTTTTAACAAAGACCCCCCTGTTACATAATATTTTATTTTTAAATATTTTATAATTTTTTAGTTATATTTTAAAATGTAATTCTCTGACATCATATAATTATTGTATACGCTGTAAAAATATTCGCACGCTGCCATTTTTAATTGTATCTAATTACAAAATGGGGTAGGGTACGATAAGCGGACCCGGTTTTTTTATATCGAAGAATGTAATCATCATTACCTAATATTTGCATCTCAAATCCTACACTATCAATCGATATAAAAGTATCTATATAGTCCTCAATAAAAATCATATGTTTTAAATTAAAATATGAATTTAATATTTACAGTGATCAAACAAATTATTATAACCAAAATTAGCAAAACTGAAGACGACAATATTTGCTCCTCTTACAGTTACAGTTGTTTATTTCCCACAAATTTCACATAACGGGTTTTTCGGTACGAGTCAACATGTCGAAGTTACAAAAAACATGTCTTATCATCTTTTAAAGCAATGTCGTTTAGTTTTCTAAAATTGACTGTCATTTTTAATAATAATATGTCACTTATAAATAATTCAATAACATTACGAGTATTATTTGAAAGTGTTTACAGCTGTTGATGTAGATTATTTAAGTGAATGGTCCAAAATAATTAATCAGTTTCGATTGATTATATCGATGGTTATGATTAAGTTATATCGTTTGCCAATTTCGATATAAAAAAACCGGGTCCTCTTATCGTACCCTATCCACAAAATGTTTCAATACTTTTAATTTTAGTATTAGTAGTTCCTCATAAATTGAAGAAATATTCCGTTTACAGCTCGTGAAAGGGCTCTTATTGAGGGCCTTTTAAAATTAACCCAGTCAAAAATCGGAGTAAAACCTTAAAATAATGGTACTGATCCAAAAATATAAAAACGTCAATTATCTCGAAAATTATTCAGGGAAGATTCATATTGGGTGTTATGTGTTATTCTTTCTCAGCTACTGGTACAACTTTGTGTGCAAGATAAACAAGAAAATATACATAAATTAAGTATTCTTATTAATTCCCATTATCTGTTCACGGTGGACTTAATAATAATAAAAGGTAATGATGATAAATTACTATAAAATTTCTTAGTTTCTCTGTAGTAGTTAGTTCAATTAATAATTATACTCTCTGATGAAATGTTTCTTCAACTGCGTTTTAAGTACTCTGTGGTTTCCATAAAATATGTTCCAAATAAATATTATTTTCACAAAGTCAAGGTACCACTGTAATAAATAATTTTGTAACAAAAGTGCAAACTTTAAGACGCGCATATTGCTTCGTGACTTTAAAACCGTTTCTTGAATGTCTCATGAAATATAAATCCACTAAACTCCTGTAAGTTGCAGGCTTGAGTTGAACTCCTTGTCACGAAATGTCCGGTAGAAGTTTGTTTTGATTAATCTTGACATGAACTCTAAGTAGGACCTTTTAAGCGAGTAAATAAATACTTTCTTGACGTGGTGAAACTTGTATTTTAGTTCTACAATTTTGGACAGCCTGATTAACTACTTTCTTGTGGTTACGTGAGCTCTTAGAGTAACGCGGAGTGGAAGGGTTGATTAGTTTTCTCATAAAAACGCTCAATTTTCTTCTTTTCTTAATTTAAATTCTTGTGCTCTGATTTAGCAAATCAATATATCTGATTTCTTTGAAAAATGTATTTCTATTTTATGCAAAATTAAATTAAAGTGTATACCATTACATTTTTTTAAATTTTTGAATACTTAACACAATATTTGGTTTAATATCGTTCAGTCCAACATTGTGACTATATTTTCTGACAAATATAGTCAGAGGTTAACCTCACCTTGTGTGAGGTTAATCTTGGATATATTTTGTAAATCCTTGATGACATCGCTTTAGAAAGTTTTCTATGTTTCAAAAATCTTTTGTTGGCGTGAAAAACAATGTCTTAATTCTACAGCTCGGCTTGTGACATAACCTGCACCGTTAGTTAGTTCCATTTTATATAATGCAACATTTCACAACCTAGTTAGCCAGTACAACTTAATATTATTTTTTTATCCAATGTTCCGGAACTAAATTATCGACGGACTAACTACCTAATTGGCACGCGTATGAATATTTTATTGTAACCCTTCGTAGCAGCCCAACTACGTGACCGATTTCACCTCGCGCGCTATGTCCGCGAGCTCACGTATTATTTGATATAGATGGCTACCACTTTCATAACTTCTACTCCTCTTCTAGTAATTACCGACTAGAAATAACCCTTCTTAGACTACAGCTTCAATGTCTCGTGCCAAGACGCCGACGCCCGGGTTGTGAGTCTACATATTGCGAAGGGAAGTAAAATCTTAAAGTTTTATAAAGTAAAATATCGTAAGCATAATTCCATGGAACATTGGACATTTTAGGCCCACCTATCAGATATACATTTTTAGTTCTTGTATTCTAATTGGCAGCAACGTGGCAAGGCATACATTTAATTTACCAATTAACAGTGGTGCTTGTAAGTTTCATTAATTAAATTGAACTTATAAGTAAACTTTGCAATTCGAGTATTTATTACTACGACCTCAGAAGTCACCACCCCCTTGTGTTATCGTTATTCGGTACAAACTTTATTATCAAAACCTATAGTCGCATATCCTGTTCGAGATTAACACTCACATGAAGGAAAAACATTTGTATGAGTCAAAACCAAATATGATAACAAATCATAATCATAAAAATGATATGATTAATTATAATACTACTGTTTTTTTATATGACAATTACTTTATGTTGTTTATCATTACATATTTTCGTGTCATGTTATAAGAAAAATCATATTATTAATCCTCTTAAATTTTTAAGCCCTAGTCATTAACCTATATTATTTGTATTATTATTATTACCTATTTATTATTTATTTACTGTTGTTTATGATTAATTTAGTACTTTTTATAATGTAATTTTTCAAAATCTTTCTTCAATTTTGTACAAAATTGTGTTCACCGTTAGAAGAAGGAATATTAATTGTAGATAATCATATAAACACTCGTAACATTTATTTTTAAACCAATTCAATATTTGGATTTATCAAAATTTCTTTATAATATACATTTTCTGTTTTTTAACGTGGATAGCTTAAAATTATTGGTGTTTTCTCAGAATAATGTGTTGTTAGCTCAGTTCCATAGCTCTGTCTCGACTCCAAAAGTTTAGATATCCAACCAACCAAGCATCTAAATGCCTATTACATTACATTTAATTTTTACTTTCCATTTAAATAAAAAACCAACCTTTACAGTTTGATGTGAGTTTGTCAAATGATTATTAAAACTTACACCTTCAAAACGATAAGAAGTGTTTTACTGCAGCTGTTTAGCTATTAATAGTCATAGATCAGATGGTCAGTAGTCATAGATATGCTTTATACTTGCAGTCACACTCATTACTTACATTACTATAAATTTCTCCTACGATCGATATCGATTGTATAAAATGTTTTCCGTGAAGAAGATATAATAAAAGTTTTATCCAGAGATGGATATAATTAATTTAAAATTATAATTGTACAATTTTACTGATAAAATATCTCACTTGCAAAGATTATAGCAAGTAATAATGTAGACCTTGGGACTATTCATGTTCAACTTTAGCGAAAATTTTAACATTGGTAGATAACAATGATTGCAACGAGAAAATAGCAGAATAAATACATTTGTAAGCAAAATACAATTTAATACGTGGCACGGTAACACATTGCGTTATAGATTTGAAACTTTAAATACGACCTCAGCGAACCCTGTTATAACAGTAGACACGACATAGGGCTTACTACAACCTAGTCTTTATCTAGTAACTATTTAAGTAGTAACTCTTGTACTTAAAGGGAGGGGTCCTATAGCACCGAATCCACCAGTGTCGAAAGACCTTTTAGTGAAGTGCTAGAAAAAATGGAAATGTCCATTAGTGCCTAAAATATTCAACCAGAGTCAAAAACTGTATTTTCCTTCAGCACTGAATTATACGTATCCCGATAACATCGACTTACCTACTCATATCCATGCATAAAAAAATAAGCTATAAATCTTATAACTTAGAATATGTCCTGGTTTTAAGAAAAAATACTTGTATGGATGGCAAAGATATAACAAACTTTATTTTGTGTGATTTTAGTACAATTAAAACATTATTTCCTGATCGCCAGTTGACATTATTTAGAAACTGTAATAATATTAGGAATTATGGTAATAGTAATGGTCTCTGAGATTGAGTTGGCGCTGCACCAATGCCACCCAGTATCGGAAACTATTAAACCGTTTCCATTTAATCTCAGATTATATCAAATGGCGGCATTCATTATCTCTTTATTTCAGTCCGGTTGCAAATATATGAATCGTGAATGTTCTAATGTTTTGTTTCTATAAAAAAAAAACTAAACTAAATCAACTGTAATGGCAGCATTCATTATTTCTTCATTTCAGTCCGGTTGCAAATATATCAATCGTGAATTTTCTAATGTTTTGTTTCTATAAAAAAAACTAAACTAAATCAACTGTAATGGCAGCATTCATTATCTTTTTAGTTCAGTCCGGTTGCAAATATATGAATCGTGAATGTTCTAATGTTTTTTTTCTATAAAAAAAACTAAACTAAATCAACTGTAATGGCGGCATTCATTATCTCTTTATTTCAGTCCGGTTGCAAATATATGAATCGTGAATGTTCTAATGTTTTGTTTCTATAATAGAAACTAAATCAACTGTAAGGACAGTTTTGGAAATAACTGAAATTCAACTAGACAACCTATAGTTAAACATAAATATAGCACTAATTACGTCATCACTTATAACTTTTTTTATCCTTTCACAAAGATGAATCGATTTATTGATTTGCTAAACAACCAAAGGCTTAACGTTTACATTTTAAGCGACAACTCTAAATCTCTAACTTTGTTTTGGTAAATAAATAAAGATTTATAGTGATAAACTCTAATACATCAAAATAGAACTTGCTCTATTCGATTAAAACAGGTTCATTGACAAAACCGTATAGAACAAACCTAGTTTAATTAATAATTAAATAAGAACCATAAAATTATGTATTTGTAAGTTTTAAGAGATATTTCATTGCATAAATACGTTCATCCTACAAATAACAAAAGAAGTAGGGATTTTTTGATAATCTAACAGTATTTATGTCACTCTAAAATTTGGGATAGTCAAATTTGTTAGTAGTTCATTATCGAATTGTTGCATTTTTTTAAATGCACTTATGAGCAATACGATTTTTCTAATAGCCAATTCAAACTGAATGATATTGACTGCCTGTATATTAATAGAAGGCTCTTCTGTAAAATTAACAATACGAAAAAACACTAAATCTTGTCACCCAATCTAAACAGAGAAAAAGATTTATCTCCGTATTTTACTTTTGAATATAACATAAAATAATGATTAAATAGTATATCTGGGTGAATAATGTCGTTATTTCAGTTATTTCATATCGATATATTAAATTTTCTATACTACGAGAGTGATTTTGCATTCTTTTTCTCTATACTGAAATTCAATCATCTTAAACAATAATTTTATTGAAATCGGTATAGAATTTATTCCTAAGAAAGAATTGTCTGCCACCGCAAAGTTTAGTAGAGGTCAAATGTGGGGGCATTGGAAGGGTTAACAAAAATTAATCGATTTTTTTCGCAGATTCAATCAATCAATCAAATATCCTTTATTTCCAAACAAACATATAACATGCATTGGATTGCGTCATAAATATTTTAAAAAATACAAGTACAGTTTACATCTATACATACAGACTATTTACCAATAAATTCACTGAGATTGTAGAAACATTTTTCTATAAAAAAGCCTTCAGTGTTCTCTTAAAGACAATTTCATCATGTACATTCTTTAGGTCCACAGGAAGAGAATTATAAAAAATTACAGCATTATAAAAACAGTGATGTTTGAAAAAAAGAGGTCGCATGGGGGGGAATATTTAATTTGTTGCTATTTCTGAGGTAATGTCTGGACTGTGGAATTAGTGACTTGAAAATGCCCTGGTTTTGCTTAAAAAAATACCAATGTGTGGTAAATATATATACTTGGAAAAGTAAGCAGATTGAACTTCTTAAAATGTGATTTGCAGGATTCTGATTGACGGATGCCAGCAATAGCTCTCATTCCATTTTTAAATTTTTCTAGCTATTTATAGTTAAAAACCAACCACCATTATACACATAAATAACAGTTATATCCTCGTCAGATAAGTAGACAAAGAGAATGAATGTCGCCACGAAAAATCATTGGAACTTGAGGAGTATAGTAATTTAAAACTTATCTACCTTTCTGACGGTTGTTTTAAGTATGTCGAGGTAAAAAAAAAGATCTGAGAAAAAGTTTTTGTTGCACAATTTTAACCCTTTTACTGCCTGTAATGATTGGTATTGTTGCTTTTATCCCTTCATACCCTTGTTTGAGGTTTTTCACACAATTTGCTTCTCTACTATGAAATAATCGTTGCGTAATTCAACCTCATCATAACGATTTTCAATTTATCATTATAAACTCTTAAAATATATTTGATAAGTCTTGTTTGTGCAAAGATATGGTAGACATGTGAATACTCTCAAGGCCTATTTTTATTAACTTGTTTGTAGGCAACGCTAGATCCAAATAAAATTGTATTAATTTTCTTAACCATTAATAGAAACCATCCTTTTCGAACTGTTTTAAGAATTCGTTAAATGTAGAAGTCCGATTAATGGAACGGAGTTTGGATAATTTTTTTATGTAATGTAATTTTGATAAATATATAATAATAATAATAATTCTTTATTTTGTCAAAAACACAGAATATACATTTTGCATATACATCTTCATGCATAATAAAATACATACATACATTTACATAGTATAAATCAAAATAAATGTTCTTACATTAAGTAACTACAATATGTTCATTTTAAGATGCAAAAACAGTCTCAATAAAAGATAATATAACTTAAAAAACTGTATTTAAGACAAGACAAATAGGAACCCCATAGGTAAAACCAGTATTGGGATCTCCATCACTTAACTAAAACAAAAAAATCGGCTAGCAGCGACACGCAACTCGTATTAGGAAAAAAAAATTTATTTTACTCAAAAAATAATCTCTGTTTAATAACTCTGTGCTTTAAATTACACAACTAAATTTATCCCTTCAAAAAAGTAACTGTACAACAATAACAAAATAAACTATTATTGCAGAGGGAATAAAAAAATAATAATAATAATAAAATCTACACAACAAATCTACACTAGAATTCTACACAAATTCTACACCCATTTAAATTGTGACATTTAACCAGTTGTCTATATGACTGGATATGTGAATTTTCACGTACACCGTTAGAAGATTCACTAAAGGCATACACCAGAAGCTATAATGGTTACCAAAGTTATTATTCCAATTTAGGTTTTAGTAGAAAATTACCCAAAATAGCATTTGCTAATGAATGTGGCATGCGATGCAACAGATACTGCAGTATTTGTCCTAAGAATCTTAGCTGAAGTATAAAACCCAAAAGTCTGCTTGCCATAATTACTAGACTGGTTTAATGATGCCACGCTGGTGTAGTTATAAATATAATTCTGCAAGTTTATGTATTCCCTTGCAATTTGAAACACTTCAAGAAACAAGTCACGAATTTAAATATTAAAGGAATCTACATACTCTTACGCCTCACAATTCACATGTTATAAGAAAGGGTAGGCCTTCTACTAAATTATACAAAGGTGAATTACATGTTCACGTCACCCCCCTCCCTCCGTCCTTTCATATTTGATGCCCTGCTGCAGCATTGCTGTAATATCAACCTTCACAGTGTTTCCTTAGAGGTATGGGTAACTTATGGAAGATATGTTTCTATTCTTTATACTCATAGAATTCAAATTCCAAAAAATTTATTCAAAATATAATGCAAAAATTTTAAAATTTGATTTGGAAATCTCAGTGGGATTATACATAATTTGTTTTAATTCAAATGTTCTACTAATGTTCTACATTTGAGACATATTTACAAGAAAACAAGCTGTTTTTATTGTAAAGACTTATAAGAACCACGTTTAGAAGAATATTTCCAAACGCTTAAAAACTTAAGAACTTTTTATAGATTTAAATAGATTATACAAATATATCCAGATATATATGAAAAGGCTTTGCCATTTATAAAAATGTTATTAATGTAAATAAAAAAGTCGTTTGACAGCATTTGGTCTTCCAATCATATGTTAATTTGGTTTTTAAGCATATATGTGACAGAAACTGTCAAAATAAAGTAATTTAATCGTAAAAAGTAAGGGCTCTGTGGTGTAGTGGTACTGCATTTAACCGGCAAGTGAGAGATCCGGGTTCGAGTCCTGGCGGAGCAAGTACTTTTTGTGATTGACGACTGGATGCTCTGAACCTTTTAAAATGATTACGTGATATCTTAAAGTGGCATAAGTAAGTACGAAAGAAGCTTTTCTTAAACGAAGACAAATTTAGATTGACGTAGAATGTTAGAATGCAATAAATTTATTTTATAAAAATTAAATTTGTAATATGTTAAGCTTGAAAAATGTATGGCTATGCTTATTGTATGAATAACCCTTATGGTAACAAGGAAATCGCAGGATAAAAAATTTCCAAACATACTAAATATAATTATGTAACATTTTAAAACGTCATTTAGAAAACATAGATTCTAATGAAAAGGTTTACACATATTTTAAATTTTGCATGCAACTCCAGCAAAATCTTACACGAAACGGCATGGTTTCTCATGTATCTTAAATTAAAGATAGAACATTCAAATATGTAACATTTATTCTTGTAATGTATTGATAATTCTTATAATCAGTTTTAAAGTTGCATGCCTAATACATGTTTTTAGCTAACCTACAAATCTTAACAACAGGTCATAAGAGATTCATTTAAATTCATGCAGTCAATTTATTTTTAAATAATGGTTTTTTTATTATTTCTTAATCCATTTCTTGGGGCATTTGTATTCGTTACAGACACTACGCGTCTATCTTCTATTTTACTGGAAAGCTGTCTATTCAAATATGTTCCACATGTGTACACCAACACTTGGATACTTTACTTTCTAGTATCACTCAGTACTTTCTAAAACAAGTCGAAAATCAATTTGGCCGTAAACAATTTGGGATGAGATTGTTTTGCAAGGTAAATGTAGGCCGAAAAGAGAAAATAAACCATTGTTGAATATTCAGTGATTTCACTGACGTAACTTACGGTGACGGTTGAATGACTGGACAAACAGGGGCGCGCTCTGATAGATATACGTTCTCGGTATCTCGTTGAGTAGAATGGTGAAAATAAACAGAATCATAATAGCATTAACGATGTATTAATTATGACTGAAAGACTGTATGTATTTATAAATAAATATTAACAAGATCTCAAGGCCAGCGAAACGACGCGACGTTGATGTTAGATGGTGTAAAAATTTATATACAACATTAAAGAAATGAATGTAACTGATACTAAAAATGCAATAAAAAAACTCATTTTAAGTTAATAAATGATTGAGAGATTTCACATTTCAATTCACCTAGTTTTACTACATATATTTATAGCGATAGTTCCAGTACCATTGGAGCAGGTAGGGGAAAGTTGATGAGCTGGCGATGATCGAAGTTCATGGTAGTTAGTGATGTGGTTTGAGAGGGAGGGAGAGAGACAGAAAGGGAGAGGGAGGTGACGGAGAGGGAGAGAGGAGAGAGGGAGGGAGAAATAGAGAGGATGGAGGGGTGAGAGAGAAAGAATGAGATGTTAGGAGGGAGGGGGAGGAAGGGAGAAAGAGAGAGGATGGAGGAGTGAGAGAGAAAGAATGAGAGGTTGGGAGGTAGGGGGAGGAAGGGGAGAGAGAGAGAGGAGAGAGAAGGAGAGAGAGAGAGAGAGAGAGAGAGAGAGAGAACGGTATAGCATTTATGCTGACTACAATTAGAACTTTCAAGAGATAACGGTCCAAACTTATTAGGAAAATTTGATTTACCTTTACCTTTCCGAGAATCGAACCTGTGTCCTCTCAGTTTTGGAGCTGCACTAGACCTCCTCGGCTACAGTGCTGGTCAAAAGACTTCAACTAGCGTTGCCACCCTGGAACAATGGAGTGATTTTATCAGATTTATAATCACTAACTGGAATGCATTGGTACAAGGAACGCTTCGTTCGGAAAGAGGTCTCACAGAAACTTGGAATTACTGAAACACACTACCCTAGGGTAGGAAATAAATCACTATTTATATAAGTTTTAATCTTTGAAAACTACAGGTTTACCGTGTATTTAAGTGTAACTAACCATATTTTTCTTGAAAAAACAAAATTTTATTGACAAATATTAGTAAATTCTCTTACTCATATTATTAGTTTATTTTATAATGATATATTTCACGATTGCGTAGTAAGTATTTCATCATTTTATGTGTCTGGATCTAGAAGAGACAAACAGTTCCTCATAAAATATCCAGACATAATTCTCAAAATATTAGATATTTCGAAGTTCTCGATTGCTTCATCATTGTACTCTCATTTCTTAGTTTGTGAACAATCCAAGGAGGTAGTTTGGGCCCCTATCAGCTTTGTCAGAACTTTCCACCGAATTGGAAATTTTGATGAAACACTTTACAAAGGAAGCACTTAGTAGGTAAATCGAAGCAGAGAAAGGCCGTCTTTGGAGAAGCAACAGCGCCGATATTGAAAGAAAACAGTTGAGGAGTAGAGGCGGCTGTGACAATGGTGCGGCCGCCATTGTGATGTTCCGTCGATCGGCTCCGATCAGACCCCGAAAAAAATAACAATTGTTTGTTATTGTTGTAAAATTACTTGGACCGGTTTTTTTTATATAAAAACTGCTCTCTATTCTTTGATTACAAAATCTCCAGATAAGAAAAGAATCATCTTGTCTACTTCTACTTCAAGAATAGATCTTTAGTAAAATGTTCATTGAAGTTGTATGCGAAATGTCATGTCTATATAATGTGTTTGTTACTATATCACATGTTCTATGATTATACTCAGTTTGCATACGAATTTATTCAAATGTATGTATTATGTGATTTAATTGTCATCTTGATTACCATAAGACCAATATAAATTTGTTCACTAACGCTCAGCTAAATGCCATGGGGTCTTGGTGTGTATACTTTTATTATTTAAGCACTGGTATGAAACCCAATTTCATGAACCAAAATGTGATTGCTTCATATCTCCAGAAAGATTGCATCTGGAGATTTGAAGTTTTGCATGAACTTCGTTTTTACATAGACAAGAATGAGTTCTATGATGGTACATGTCGAACCATGGAATTTGACTGAGTGTAATTGAAGACTATATATAACTCAGTAAGCCGACGGAATTTAAATTTTTGTTTGGCTGTGGATATAAAACTTTTTCAGTCCGTAGTGAAACTAGCAGCACACTTGAGATTTGGCAAGCAGCCCCAGCAAAGACTGCTACACGACACACGTAATGTGGCGTACTTCTGCCTTGATCTATTTACCAAAGGCCACTAAATAGAGAGCAATAAATAGAGCTCAGAGGGCTCGAAAATTCCACAATAATCACTTTTTATAAGGTCTTTGTAGTAATAAGTGACTCCAATGGTCTTTCGTTTCAATAAAATCAACGTTACTTAGGTAATTCATTATGTTTACAAGTTTGCGTGGTAAAATAATTGTCTGAAGAAATCAGAATATGTCAGTGACGAAGAACGTCAAAATGATCTCCTTGCATCGTTTCGACATCAGAGACACCTAGAGGACAAAATATAGTGTAATCTAGGTGAAGAGGTACTCTCATTGTCTCATCAGGTGCACAATTGAGTACACTACGATGTTTCAGACACGATTTCTAAGCACAGTGGAGCAACCAAGTTTTCCACACATAACGCAGCTATGGTTGGTTCATTTTGAGCTTCTTCGTCGCCGACTTTTCCCTCAGTTCTTCAGACGAACGTAAGTCAAGATTCCAGGATTCAAGTCTATGGCATCGTCAGATTCCAGACGCTGCACTAAGAGGAAGGTGAACTAGAGCTTAACTCAGTATTCACAACTGGAGTTTATAAGAGGTTCTTAGAACCAAGACAAGACATTTTCCATTATCCTAATTCAAGACCTCAAACTACTGCTTTTTATATAGTCCAATTATTCGGAAACGGACCACGAGACCGGAATATTCCAGTGATTTTCATCACTTTCACAGGAGTGTTAGGCATGCCATTTAAAGAGGATATGCCTGTGATGTAAGTGCAAAGCTGTGTGTAGTCATGTAATAAATCTTTAAATTTGTTGGTCTTTTTTTAATTTTGGAATTTGAAAGTTGATTTTAGCTCTAGTTTATTTTTCTCTGCAGCGTCTGGAATCTAACATTGTCACAGATTAATGAGACTTGATCTATGCTCCTGATGAGACAATGAGATTATCTCTTCACCTAGGTTACACTATATTTGGCAGTCTCAGAAACTCTAGTGTCGAAACGTTTGATCTTCTTCGCCGACATTTTTGGATCTCTTCAGACGAATACAGCTTCACATTCCAGGAGTCAGATTTTATACGCTGCACTAAGAAGAAGGTGAACTAGAGCTGAGCTCAGCATTCACAGCTGGAGTTTATAAGAGGTTCTTTGAGCAAAGACACGATACCATAGATTAACATACAAGGTAGGAGTATACCAAACCATGCGTCGGATAACAGCTTCAATGGGGTCGTAAAATTAAAAATATGTAGCCAATTTCTTTCTTAAGATATCCTGCGGACATATACCGAGACGGACATACAGACACTCATACAAAAGAAGTTGTAATATTCCTTCGTCAAACAATCTCTAGCACAATCGTTCAGTAAATGTCATATTTGAGCAGAATGCATATTTAATATCGTTTCATTTAAGAAATCCACGAAATATTAAAATGAAAGCTCAATTTTACCACTTGCTTCTCCCATTTTACTACAAGTCAAACCAATATATATAACCCGTTAAATTATTTGATAGGCAATTAACATTTCAAACCTAATTGGGTTTTTGTTATATTTTGTCCACAGGAATTAGTATAAACGGTAGGTATTTTATAGCAGTTCACAACGCAACCAATATGCAACGCAGTGCACTGATCGCTGCAGTCAATTCTCGTACGTTATTTAAATAGCAGCCGGGACATCCATATACATCGGCTGCTGTTTATACAACCTCTAAACCGTCTAGTTTAACATCAGTTCATTAAATATTGTCCCTCGTACTTGTTCACTTTACTCGATGGCTGCGCAAAACTCATGAATGAAACATTCACCAAACGGAATACGTGTAGCAGCCTTGCAGTAGACATTCATTCATTATTTGATGGTATATTTGGTTACCATACATTACTCATCGTTCCTCTCAAGTTGTACCTTTCTAGTTTTTATTGAAGATGGATGTTTTAAAAATATATATAGTTTCCGCCCTGTCCTATCGTTTATGTTACAGAGAGTGATTTTTTGAAAAATTAAATCAGGCTATTGCTTCTTATACATCTATATATATATATATATATATATATATATATATATATATATATATATATATCAGAATGTTGGTGTGTTTGCCCTTTATGGAATCGTAAACTATTTAACCGACCATTATGAAAATTTGTATGTATATGTATTTTTCCACAGAGAAGGTTTATATACTATGCCCATTGATGTAATTCGCCACCAGGCAGTGCTGCCAAAGATACAAGTTTTCAAAGCACCTGCACACTAAAAACTGCAATTACGAGACAGTTATGTATATTAAATAACCAAACACTATATTGAAGTTATGATGTATATTTGTCTTGAAGATAAATTTCTGATTGAACTTAAAGTTTGAGTGTTAGACCACTTTATAATAAATTACATGTAAGTGTATGATGGCTATAAACATACACAGATTTTCTTGATCGTGGCAACAAGGCAAACTCGACATCGGCACTGGAAATATAATTTACTTGAACCAGAAGTGCACATACACAGGCAAAGCTTACGAAAAGCGTACGAAGCCGCGGGATACAGCTAGTATTTAATAAATACTAAAGTCGATTGACAGGTATTTGACCTTCCGATCATATGGTAGTTTGCTTTTATAAACACGTATGTGACAGAAACGATCGAATACAAAATAATTGAATCATGAAAGGTAAGGACTGTGGTGTAGTGGTAACATACTCGCCCGGCAAGTGAGAGACTCGTGTTCGAGTCCCGGCGGAGAAAGTACTTCTTGCAATTGAATGTTTATTAAAAATTAAAACAGGCTATTGCCACTTATACAAATTAAATAATATATTGTAACGTTTAGCAATGGTAAATGATTGCAATCCTGTAATCCTTTTAAGACATGTTAAACATATTATAACTTGGCTTAAGAAACAACAAAGAACAAAATTAATAGTTTTTGTATTAAAATGTTTTTGTCGAATAGTTAATATATTCTATTATTTTTTTAACTGAGTGTAAAATCATTAAGCCGTCTAAATTATCCATTTAATCTCTAGATTTCATTAGGACTAGTTTTTGTGGTACAGATTAGCGAAAAAGTAGATACTTAGCCAAAAGCTATTAACTTTCATCTGAACAAAAACGAGTGAGAGATCGATGTTCAATGTAGAGTTCATTTTAAGCTTCTTCTTAGCTTACTTTTTGCCGACTCTCTTACTCCAGACAAACATGACTCCAGATTTCGCAAGGGCCAAGTACTTTTTTATCAATCTATATTGATACTAAATTTGACAATTAGGTTTTTGGGTTTATGCAGTCTCGTATTTAAAAAAAACTTTTTTTCGAACTTTTTCTGCAATTTCATGTTATTGCTGTTGTAATACGATAAACGAATAATAGGATATGTCTACTACTAAATTGAAACATCCAATTCGTCGTTAATTATCGTAAATTGGGTTTACGATAAGTAATACGATAATAATATATTGTTATTATTATTATTATTATGGAGTCTATATTATGTTTTATAATAGACTCCACGTGTAATATTCTTTTGTTCACAAGTAAATAAAATAACAAAATAGTGCTTTGTGTTTAGGAAAAATTTATAATCATAAATGGGGATACTTATTTTGCCAACATTCTTCAGAAGCATTCTCACTTCAACTAAACGCTCTGTTTTGATTTAAAACAGCTAAATGTAACGTAATAAGTTCAGTTTTGTTTGGAAGAGAGTGAAAATAAGAACGATTTCCTTCGCGTTTTATTTATAATTCCCCAGTAACATCCACTTTTTGATTCTCTGGGGATTGTTTGTTTTTTAGAAGATCTTGCGGTTAAGGGAGGGGATTGGGGAGGGGAGGTACCAGGTGTGTTGGGGAACGGCTTATCTGTTCCTGGATTACGGGCAAGGACATTTTAATTAATTAAAACATCAAGATAATACATTATTTTGACGGAGCACTTCGTTCCTGGCGGATAAGAGATATTTCACCACTGTCCCTTCACAAAACCTGCTTTTACATTTTATAAGATGAGATGGACGTTCAAGTCTAGGAGCGGAAAGCCAATTTGAACGTTATAAGCACACAACTATTGTTTTGATCGATAATAGTATTTTTCTTACAAATATGATAGATAGATGTCGAATTGGGGAGGTATCAAAAGCGTTAAATATTAAATAATAATATTTTTCTCAAATTATATTTCTTCTAATTTGAGACACATATAACCGACTATATGGCTCAAAATAATACGGAAATTATACCATCATCAGATAACTAGATTAAAAAACTGAAAGTCACCACGTTTCAGGTATGTGTTAGCTGACTTGATTTAACTGATCTACGTGACTGCTTGTTGGTTCTAATTGTGTGAAGCTAATAAAAGTGTGATCAGACAAAAATTTCATAATAAAAAATAAATAAAATAAATCATTTCATACTTGTAACCTTTTTGATACCCTCTAGTTTCGACCTCCATAAAAACTAGTGCGGCTGACGGTCGATTTCTTTCTCAAAATAAATTAATTTATCGATTTAAAAAAACAAGGTTGTGTACTTATATTAAAATCAAATTAGCTCCTGTACTAGAACGAAACTTATATTAAAGACTCAGACTTAAAGTCAACGTATATTAAGTTGAGCAATTGGACATTTTTTTTAAACTATTAGTTTAATGTTGAATTTTGCTCCAGTTCACCTTCCTTTTATTGCAGCTTCTGGTATCTAACGCTGTCTCAGGCTTGGCTCTTGGAATCTGGAGTCGTGCTCGTCTGAAGAGATCCAAAGAAATTCGGCGACGAAGAAGCTTAAACCGAACCTTTGCATCGTTTCGATATCCGAGACACCTGTAAATAGTGATGTGTCAGTCTCATTGTGTCATCAGGTGCACAATTAAGTGCACTAAGATGTTTCTGACACGATAACTAAGCACGATGGTCAACCGAGTTTTTCACACATAACGAAGCTTTAATAAGAAGGGTTGATTCAATTTGAATGTTAAATTTTGCTCCAGTTCACCTTCGTTTTCATTGCAGCGTCTGGTATCTGATGCTGACTCAGGTTATTTGTGGTGTCGCCTGATGACGAAACACTTTGGTTTCGAAAGGCCTCGTCCAAAATACACAATATTTGAAAACTATTGTGTTAATTTGAAACATAGTATATTTATAACATTTATAAGCTAACTTTCATTATGCTAATTGTTTTTCAAAAATTATTTTATGTGTTTACAAATTGAAATTTAGGTTAGGGAGTTTCAAAATTAGTTTTTTTTTTTATTTTCGCGTGTAAAAATTGTTAAACTAAAATACTTTCACTTATTGCATTATGAGTAACTAAATTAACTATTCTTTGTAAGTAACCCGACCATAGATAAATACAAATCCATACAAAAATGTGAAATTTGCTCGTTTGGTTACAAAAGCTGATCACTAAATCACCCGGTAACAAGGTTATTACATGTCGGACTAACAGTAAGTTCACGGATTTACAAATTAAATCTCACACAATAGAAACACTGGCTTCTAAACAATGGCGGAGATTGAAATCAAATACAGTATGCAAATATGGACGGTTACAGACAATTGTTCGTAGTGGAGTGCAATTGTGCAGGACAAATACAGTCGGCGGCATGTACAGAGCTGGCGTACATTCCACGTACTGGTGTGGCATGCTGGCATGTTTGGCTGTTAAACTAATGTTTCTGTTGTGGTAATTACATGTCTATTAATTAGGCTACATTTTATCTAGCTACTTGTGTTACTATAACGAATTGGGTTATCGGTTACAAAACATGAATAAAATTCAAGGGTTAAATTTTAATCAACTCTCCAAGTCGGTATAAAAATAGTTTTGGATTAGTTATGCCTACTAAAGGTGAACAATAACTATATCAAAGCCTATGAAATATCATTGGAGTATTGTTTTAAACCAACTAAGAATTTAAAGTCAAATAAAACCTTTTAATGTCACTCAATATTAAAATACTTTTCTGTAAATTTTTAATCTTTATAATATCACCATCAAATAAAATAAAAACAAAACTTTAATAAAATGAGTTTAAAGCTTCTCCTCTTCTGAAAATAAAATATTCAACTAAATAAAAATTCAATAAATTCTCATAGTTCTATTTTGCATCTCGTGCTAAATTCAAATTGTGGGTTTTTTCCAGTTTCGCTGGTTTGTGTCATTTCGTTCACTATGGTCTACTATAAATTTAAATATATATTTCGTTCACTATGGTCTACTATATATAATAGTACGAAGAATAAATAGTACTTAGCACAGAACAGAACTTATTTTACTCAAATAACAGATTTTTCCCACTTTTTTCATATCACATATATGTCAATAACTATATAAATTTATTGTTAAATAAAATGACAGTAAATGAGTCCTAATAGGTACTTGATGTTATTATCAATATCTCTTGTTTTAAAAATTTTAAAGTATTTTTCCTGTGGTGACGTTAATTTAACTTGTTTGTAATGTATTTTCTATACAAAATTAAAACAATTTATCTATCTATATAACTATTTATCTCTAACCGTTTCACTGCCGACAACGTTTTTTGACGTCGCCGACATTTACAGAAATATAAATGTATTTAAACTATTTAGTCTTCGGCATTGATAGTCACTCGCTATTTCCATGTTTTTAATTCTTACTCTATGGATTATAATCCATGATATCTTGTTCTGGAATGTCGGAAAAAAGTGGTTTGTTTAGGAATTCGTCGTTGCGTCGCGGCGGTCGTTTTTTATCGTTCTGCTAAATTTGCTTGCTATTACTTCAGTTTACAACGATTGTTTTGTGAGTAAATACAATGGATCGTGACAGTATTGAAGACAATAAAGTGCTAGAAGAGTTACTCAGATTTAAAAGTGATAGTGAAAGTATTGATTTATTTCAAAATGGTACAGATAATAATTTAACTACCGATGGACTTGTTGACTTCTTTCCTCAAATAACAAATATAATCAAAATAGTAACACAAACTTTCCTCTTGTGTTTTATAAGTAATTGGTATACTACAGAATTTTACAGTTTATTGCTTATTTTCAGCTTCTGATGAAGATATTGATAATGGCCCTGGAACAAGTGGGTTAGCCTCCACAGAAAAAAAAGAAAATATTAAAACATAAGTGGATTTAAATTGCAAATATGTGTAGTTATAGTGACAGTAATTGACAATGCTGGTAACAGCAATAATAATGAGAAATATATTTATGTTATACATAGTGATGTTCTTTGGTCAACTTTTTATTTTGTGTAAAAACATTTATTTTTTTAAGTTTTAAAACAAGCCTTCCTGTTTGAAAATATTTATGCATTAGCATTTGTGTAGAAAGAGGAAGAACTCGTTTAAAAAAAAAAATGTAAGTCCCGTGGTTTTCGTTTAACTGATGAAAAAATTTTATTTACAAGAAATTATTAAAACGGGCGGTAGTGTAAGAAATCTGTCAAAATTAGGAGGCGGCAGCAGTTAAAGTGGATTATATGGAAGTTACAACATGCAGAATACTATATTGCGGTCTGCTGCAAACTGATCAGCATCAGAGGAGTCACACCCACGACATCTTGCGGCGCCCAGTTGAACTACATCGACACTGCAGCGCTTGAGCCTTGTAGTTCTCTACTTGGACACTAGAATGCGTTACAAGTACGTTCAGCACTGTACTGCACCGAAATACGAAATTTATTGCACGATTACGATTGTACAATATAAAAAACTCCACATAATGAAACAAGCATATAGGTTAAGACACTCTAGAGCATATAATACTCAACCCTACCTCACAGAAATTCTGAAATACAAATACGGTATTTAAATTGAACCAGCTAGCTTGTTAGTGGTAATTAGTAATTACAGTGCTCGTTGCTCCCTTTATAAAAAAAACTGCTAATCAAGACATGCTAATCGGCGAGTATTTCAATCGATGACTGATATTCATTTTAAAATGAGTTTATTTAGAATTTATTTCCTATAAAAGCGATTACTAAATTTATCTTCAATCTTTAGCTTCCGATTATGATTTATCGCTGCAATATTATTGAGACAAAATTGTTATCACATTAAATTCACTGAAGACTTTTATGTCTATTACTGCTAGACATGGAAAATACCGGTATTTGTCATTAACCTACTACCAAAAATAATGTGGTTAGTTGGTATTACGTTCCAGTAACCTGTTACCAGCTGACACACGTTCGGTATTAGCATCATGCTGTTACTGAACGGACGTTATTAAGTTGCAGGTAAACTGAGTCAGACTAAATCTACATCTGTGGGGCTATTTAGACATAGTATACAAGAAAGTTTAACTAAGTCAGTCCAATGTAATATTTTGACTGATAAACTACTTTGAAATGTACTAATTCTAAACTGGTTATTTAAACATTTCACTGTGCAATACAATTTTATTGTTTAGTATACAAAAACAACAAACTCACCACAATGTAGTATTTAGAGAAATAAACTGCTTTAAAATAGACTATTTATAATTACAGTAATGATTTCTGAGAACGAACAATTGAATTACCAATAAGTTGGGTTTGTATATTTCGATAAATCTGTTTTTATTTATTTATTTCTATCTGATAATCTAATATTTTATTCCCTGTCCATCCCGTACCATCCACCTACTCAGTAACCTAATACCAGAAAGACGTTATGAGAACGCCCAAATCATTCAGCCCAGCTGTTACTGAAATAACAGGGAATTACTGGTAACACGCTATCCCGGTAATAGGTTGGTTACTAAGGAGTAACAGTGATACTGACTCTAATATATCATATTATACTATAAATAATATTTTATACATTATCGAATAGTCATAATTATTTTATGTTATTACTATCACATTACTTTCATGAATGTTTTTCAACGAGCATTTTAATATATAAATATTGTAATAATTGAAACAAAATTTACAACTGGGGCTCGTACAATTAAATGGTTTGCTAAATTAAAAATCAATCATGAATAATTTACATTCTTGATTTTGTTAACATAAAAGAGCTTCCGTTTTTAATTTGAGAAGACAGCAGGTAAAAAATAGTATAGACCTTTAACCCATTCCCGGAATGCCAGGAATCGATAACTGCACAAGGA
Organism: Homalodisca vitripennis; assembly: GCF_021130785.1. Lineage (NCBI taxonomy): Eukaryota > Metazoa > Arthropoda > Insecta > Hemiptera > Cicadellidae > Homalodisca > Homalodisca vitripennis. Next base: position 26,452,749 of record NC_060211.1, read on the forward strand.
GTCTGGCATGTGCTGCACCCTAGCAGAGAATTGGCACACTATTTGGTCATGTCATTTATCCGCAGACCTTTGTTATTGTACAAAAACAAATAAATTATGAATGAGCTGTTTAGTTTTCATTATTCTCTACTTCAAGAATTTATTTAATTTTTAAAATTTTATATTATAAATTGTAATAAATGTACATAAAATCCATATCCGAACATTTTTCTGATTATTATTTTAAAATCATACTAATATTTAAAAGTGCGAGAGCTTTATGTTTGGATTTTTGCATGTTTCACAAACTCAAGTGATGATTTAGGTGACATTTGACATGAGTATTGCTTAGAAATAAGAATAAAAAATATACATATTTTGAATTGGAAATACTGCTCATTCTAAAATACGTATTCCATAATTTTATATTTCCATGAACAATACACTATTTGTCATGGAATGCGGAAATATTTATTTTAGTTCTGATTGTGAACTAACTTTTACTATAATGGTAACAGTGATAAATCCATACTATTTAGTTTATTTTAGATACACGAAACCTCTGATCCCCTTAATATTAAAAACTGGAATGATGTCTACTTGGACTTGGTCTAAATGGAATGTTTCCAGCTTAAAATCATCATAGTGGTCCATCATACTACAGTGATAAAATCATCACAGACCTAAAATATCTCAAATGTTACTAAAACCATTGGAGGTATTAAAATTTCAATATCAAATATCAAGGAATGTTGCAGATAAATTCTATTTATTTCACTGGTACCATAAACTGTTACATTATCCTAATTCAAGACCTCAAACTACTGCTTTTTAAACAGCTTAACTATTCGAAAATGGAACCAGGAGATTGGAATATTGCACTGACTTTTCATCACTTTTCACAAGAGTGTTTGTTATGCCGTTTAAAGAGGATATACCTATGATATAAGTGCGAAGCCGTGAGTAGTTATGTAATAAATCTTGAAATTGTTGGTGTTTTTGTAATTTTGGAATGTGAATTTTGAGTTTAGCTCCAGTTCACCTTCCTCTTAGGGCAGCTTCTGGCATCTGACTCCAGATCATAGGAATCAAGCCTGTGACAGCATCAGATTCCAGTCGCTGCATTATGAGGAAGATGAAGCTAAACTCAACATTCATCACACTGAATCAACCCTTTCCACCATACCTGGGTTATATGTAGAAAATTCGGTTGCTCACCATGCTAAAACTTCTTGAATTCTTAAATATATATATGGAACGAATAATGATATGTATTAATGGCGCAGTGTAGCGGGTACAACTGTTATCGCAAGATAACCCAATCAAACAACGACGAGCGTGGCTGCTGCTTGGATCAGCGATCACATAAGACCAATAGATGGAGCACTCCTATTCCTACAACATTACTGGTGTTGAAGCCAGCGGCGGCCATCTTGAGAGCATCTAGAAACGCCAAACGCCGTCCAGAGAAGCTTAAAAATTGCAGTGCGCGCGCATAAATAAATCGCCACCTAGCCCACTTAGGATTAAGCCAAAATGTTCAAATTTGGTGTACGTATATCTCATAAAACACCGATTCCAATGGCGCAACTCAAATTATCTGTTTTTGATCTCTATATAATTTTAATGAGCAAAAAACTTTAAAAGTTGTATACACATTTGCAATCGTAACATGAAAAAGTCGGAATTTTTTTGTTTTTAAGACAGGCAAGTTTTGTAAGCGGGAAAGTATGAGATAAAGAGTTGAATTATTTTTTTCATTCGAAACTTTTTTTTTTCTAAGACCAGTCGTTTTCCTGATATTATCGGCAGAATATAGGCGAAAACCCTGACCGCATCGCCCGACCTAAAACAGATCGCCTACACTCCAGGCCGCTCTCGGCTCTTAAATTAAAACTCAACATATCGTTAATTTAAAATTCATTTAAATGTAATTAATTATTTTTAATATGTTAAACATTTTTAAACCCCATTTATAAGGCATTCGCTTATCATTTCATTTAAATAGAAACTGTCATTTAGTGCAATGAAATATTAACTAAACTTGAGGCAATATAAGGTACAATAAAGTAAACCACTAGACATAGACTTATTATGTTTATACATAATGTATTTAATATAATGGAAATTACAATATGAAAATTAGAAACATAAATATCCAAAGCTTACAATAAAACGTACCTCTCTACTGTCCTAAAAATGTTACAGTTTTTAATAAATGACTGCGTATTCTGCTTTTGTGTAATGAGGCACTGACATTTTTGCAGTGGTGATGTAGTCGCACTTTGAAGTATTGTTTACAAATAGCTTTTTTAACTAATATAAGGTGATTTACCCCAGGATCTTGTTCAAAACAATGCCCTCCTGGGAACAGATTTACACCGATACACTTTCGTAACACTAAATTTACCATTCTGTCCTCTAGTTTTTTCACAGTTGTCACGTCGCCTTTATTAATACGCAACTTTACTTCTGTTTCACATAACAAACAAAGTTTCACAACACCTTCAGAAGGTTGTAAAAGTCCTCCTCGGTTTTTTACAACTTATCAAACAGTTGCGGTATTGCGTTTTCTCATTAGCCTGTAACAGCTGTAGGCACCCGCTACAGGCTATTTTATTTCTTAACGTTCTTACTATAAAACCAGAAAGGTACTCCACAATATGCGTCGTTACATTTGAAGTGTTTCCTACAATATCATAAAAATAGTCGAGATCTTCATCTTCCTTCTCATGTTCTAAAACCTGCCAGACAGCAGCGAACACAGTCTGAGCGCTCGCCACTAGGGTGAATCATCCCAAGGTCGCCGCCATTGTTGTAGCATCGCGCGCCAGAGTCGACTTCAACGGGCAATCCCACTGCTCCATCTATTGGTCTTATGTGATCGCTGGCTTGGATGGATGACCGCTGAGCGATCCTGTCCTTGCAAGCAGCCCGCCTGCCCAGTCGTTGGTGGTGGTTCGGAAATAACCTTTAAGCTGTTGGTCCCCAGGTTGTGTTATAGAGTTTCCCCTAACTTCGCCTTTTCAAATAAGACATATTTACTTTACTTTATGTAAATACCACTGATTTTTACAATAACCTCTATAGAATAGTAATGTTTATTTATATTACAAACTATCTAATACTGTTATTGTTGAGGCTTTAGCTTTACTCACTGTTGATGAGGAGTAAAAAGTTACTTCAAAAAACAGATGTGGTGTAAAACCAAATTTTATATGAAAGTATTCTGCCTAGTTCCCGCACAACTATGGCCACAATTTCTGGACAAAGTTGGACAAAAGCTGCCCGGAGTGAGGCCGTGTGTATTGTTCACCGGCGATTGTTTTTAGTCGGTAATTAATGGCGCTAATTCATGTTCCGGCGAACGTTGACTCGCTTGTTACTCGATATTTCTTTCTACCTCCCCGAACCTTTTAATTAGAACAATCCTTTACGGTCTTTTACACAACGGTAGCGCCTGTTTTTGTGTCAAAGGGATCTTGTTAACCTAGGCTATTTCAATATGTAACTCTTTATGTATAGGGTAATTTTAGGGATAGAGCGTAGCTTATCCTTCTTGACTAAAGTGTCCTCATTTCATACCGCGAAATACGTGGAATCCTGGATCACATTTACGGGGTTATCGATGTACCAACGTTATATTTATTGTAAATAGAGATAGTTCCAGTACGCTATCGATTTTGAACACAATCTAGATATTATTTCACAGTTTCGTGACAAGAATTGTTGAAGCTTCTTCCGTGTTGAGATTTTCTCAGTAACCATTCATCCTTTCTATGAATTTATAATATGATGACGTTCATGTAAGATTTATTCGATAAAAAATGTAATTTTTTTTTATTTTTGAGTTTTTACTATAGTTAAATAGGTATTGGTTTCGAGTGTTTCTTTATTTGTAGTTTTATTTTAACTTATGTATGCTTACATTTTTAATTACTTAGGTACTTTTATTGCAATTCGTCAATAAATGAGAATTTTCATTATTGTCAATCTAGTTGAGTACTTTCTATGAATATTGTCCGATAAACGAAAAGCTGTATTTTGTGATGTTTATGGGATTGAAATATGTGTCACGTAGTAGTAATTTTATTGTTTTATTTTTAAATGAGAAATATTTCAAACTAAAACTGGCTTCTCAGTTTATAATTAGACACTTACACTAGCACCTATAGCTTTTTTGTAGAAATTAGAATTTATGAACTTTATGATCAAAGGAAATTGTATGGCTAGTAGCGTGTCTGAAAGGCCCACCCCTGGTGACGTCACGTGACCTGCAGACAATGGGGTGGGGAGGGGGTAGTGATCTCACCATGACGTCCACAATGACTTCATTACGTGTCATTGTGACCACGCCACCCCCTACGTTGATAGGCCAACATTTGTTTTGTTACCCAGACATCATCGATTATATATACCCTTTTCCGTTCACATAAAAATAGTAGAAATAGTCATTTTTCTCTGTACATGCCAAATTCACTAATTATTTTGTTCCATTTGTTACCATCTTACCAAATTAGTTTTATTCATTACATTTTCCTCCCCAAATCAACAGTTATATAACTTATCAAACAAAATAAGGAGAAGAGTCGGTAAAGTAGAAAGTTGAAGATACTGATAAAAAGTGCAACGGTCACAGGCAGGTTCTGAACTGCGTTAACGCTATCTCAGAGACCCAGAACCGACGACCCTTAGACCGCTCGACCACCGGGTCGACTGTTCTAAACGGGTAGAAAAGTTGTGTTGCACTGTGATGTCAGCAATATCTCAATATTCACGTTACGACACTATCTCATGGATACCTCATGAGAAAGAATCGTTACTTCATCCTGCTCATCCCGGTTGCAAAGTTTGATTTCAAACTATCGAGCAAGTTCAAGATATTGTGGAATTATTTGTTTGAAGTTTATTTTTGACGATGGAAGGATTGTGAAGGAAACAGGATTTTCCCTGACATTTGCCATCGTTCAGTGAAACGAAACAACACTACGTTTCGAGATCTGCAATCTCATCTCTTCCTCAGGTGGAATTAGTTGTTATATTGTGTAGGCCTATACACACGCAATAAATTAAATTTTACACAACCATAGCTGATATTAGAACATTGAACTGTCAAAAGAGTCTCGAAAAGATTTTATTTTTATTTGTATATTATTTTTTTGTAAAATCGTCTGTAGTTTCTTCATTTTCTTTTACCGTTCAAACGTTAGCTTGAATTTCATAAGATTCCTGCCATATTAATGAGAGATATAACTGAAAGTCTTGATTTGAAACTAAAATCGTGAAATAAGTTTCTAACAAGGATTTGGAAAGGATTCGGGATTTTTCCAAAATGGACGGAAAAGCTACTCTGATGATCTTGACAGATTGACTTTCTATCCCACAGTTGAAATATTTCTAGTAAAGACATCATGCGACAGTCTAGTGACAGCAACATGGGCTATCAATGTCCATTATCCACACTAACTATGCCATCTCCGCCACCAAAGGGTGGATTAGACCTCCATAATCCTATTAAGTCAACTCCTGTGACATCAAATCCTAGCGGAGCGCGGGCGGCCGAGATAGGGTTGGTGGCGGGGGCGAGGGCGAGGGGAGTTGCCGTCTGTCAGCTGACCGAGTTAAGGGAGGAAGACGGCGGCAGCGACACCAGCACAGGGCCATCACTCCCCGGGGACAGGGGGAGGGAGGTCAGGTTGGGGAGGAAATGGAACCCTCAAATTGAATAATAGACCTTCAAATCTTTATCAAACACATGGCATTTAATTCAAGACTAATATCATTACTCAATAAAAAAAATATAATACATAACGTTAATAAATAATATGAGTAACGTTAATACGATTTTTACAAAATAGGCTCAGATATTTAAATAACATAAAGAAATAAATATTTGCTTTTTTTAATGAATACGTCTCCATTAACAAAGTGGAAAGCTATATTATTATTTGAAAAACCAAAACGAAATTTTTGCTGCCAAACTGGGCTTAGATTCAATTGAATAAATCGATTTACAGTAACTTTGTCCATAGAATTTCTATTGTACTGTAACTGCGTTGGGTATGAATTGGCAATGGCGTAGTGTACTGTAGCGGGTACAACGGTTATCCGGATAACCGCAAGATAACCGGATCAAGCAACGTCGAGCGTGGCTGCTGCTTGGATGGTTGGCCGCTGAGCGATCCTGTCTTTGCAAGCAGCCCGCCTGCTCGGCCGTTGGTAATGGTTCGGAAGTCACCTTTAAGCCGTTGATCCGTAGGTTGAGTGTTAGAGAGGACTTCTTAGCCCTAACTTCGCCTAGTAAAATAAAGCTTAACTTTAACTTTTCTTGTATTGCAGATAAAACTCTAAAACTACACATTGCTCGTGCACTGTTAGATTTACAAAATGATTTAGATGTCTTCTTCAACTACATAATAAACCGTTCTGTCAGATTCCATATTGATTCTTGAGGTCATACGAGGTAGTAATATCAAAACAGTCTCAATTCATTTATGTATTAATACGTTCAAAAAATTACGGAAATTTTTAAGTTTCGTGTGTCTGGAGAAACTGATTTTCAAGGTACTTTTTACTGTCCTCCTGAAGTATATTAACATTTCCAGTTGTTTTCATTGTTTCCCTTTTCAGTAGCAGCTGCTATGTTTGTTAATGAAAGTGGACCAAATAACTTGAATTAAATTTTGTGTGACAAATTAAATATTGTGTAACAAAGTGTGAGATATTTTACAAAAGTCCTATGGTGAGTCTGTTATGAGGAAAACCTAAGTTTACGAATGGTATACACGTCTCAAAGATGTCAGTGAAGAAATTGAAGACGACGAATGCTCCTGACGCCCTAGCAACCGATGAAAACATGAAAAAGTGGGAGAAATTAACAATCCCCGTATTAAAGAAGTGTCACTGATGATGCTGGTATATCAATTGGCCTAAGCCACGATTTTTTTTAATGTTTTGGGTATGAAACGGGTGGCAGCAAAATTTTATCCAAAATTGTTAAATTTGCAACAAAAACTGCAGCGAATGGAAATTGCTCAGGAGTTACTAAATGAAGTCAACGACGATGCAGAATTACTCAAACGATGGATTTACAATGAAGGAGGAGGAGCTCTTCTTATTGGAATATAAATTTTCTATTATTTCACAAAAGAAAACTCACAATTATCCAATAATTAGTGTATTTTTCACGAGGCTTTTCGACATCGAAGATGCCATCATCAGGTGATGGATTTACAGTTATGATGTCGAAACTAAGGCTCAATCATTCCAGTGAAGTGATTCTGGATTACCAAGACCGAAAAAGGCTCTACAGTAGGCTACAGACGAACGTGAAGGTTATGCTCACTGTATTCTTCGATTTTTATGACATTATGCTTCATAAATTTTTGCTACAAGGTCAAGCGATTAATAAGGAGTAATACCTGCAAGGTCAACGCCGTTTGAGTGAAGCAATCCCAAAAACGCCCGAATTTGTGGCAAACCATTTCATGGCTTTTGCACCATGCCAAAGCACCTGCTCACACTTCATTGCTTGTTCGTGAATTTTTTTCCAAAAACAGAACTGTAACGATGCTCCAGCCTCCATATTCTCCATCATGGCTCCGTGTGACTTTTGTATATTTCCAAAAATAAAGAACACCTTAAAGGGCCGTCGTTTTACAAGATAATGACATTAAAAGTGAATTGCTTAAAGAGGTTATCCCAAAGATCGAGATTGAGAAATGGATCGAGGATCGGAAGTGCTGGTACAAGTGCATAGTATATAATGGGAACTGTCTTGAAGGGTCTACATTATTGTAGAAAATGCATATATTGTTCAAAAAGTAAAAATTACTTTATCCCGTTACTTTTTTAAAAAACCTCGTATGGTAATATACTTCTTTCTAACCTCGAATAATACACAAGGAGAATGAAAATTCTGGAGTAAATTTAAGGATCGTTTTCCTTACTTACACAAGGCACTTGAACACTGGTATCAAGAAAAAGAAGCCGAGCAGGAAATGGAAAGATTAAAAGCTTAGAAGGGATGTTCACGAGTGAAGGGGCGAGGGCGGTACGAAGTTTGAGGTAAAAGGTGGGGAGATAAGTTGAGTTCTGTGATAAAAGAGGGTCAGCACTATACAAATCGATTGTGAATGTTAATCTACTGTAAATTGTAAAATCTGATAGATGAATAATTTACTAGTAATCATTAATAGCAATAAAACAACATTGTGGCAATTACTGCTACAGCCCAATACTGCATTTAAATCGCAAAATAAATAAATATATAAACAGACTTAGTACAATAATATGACGTTTTTAACTGTGAAATACTAACACATGTAGCCTAATGGAATGAGCTATAGATTTGAAAATTTCATGCATCAACAGCGAAGCATGTTATGTAACAAGTTCTGTTGCATACTCAAGGACGTAACCAGCAGGGGTGTCGAAGGGATCCTGACCCCCTCCAAATTTTTAATTTTTCAATTACTTTTTTAGCAAACGATTATGATTATTTAAATAATTCAGCATTACTGACATGTACTGCTGAAAGATCGTTCTCAACCTTGAAACGGGTCAAGAAATGTTTGAGGAACAAAATGGGGAATGAGCGGTTGACTGCACTTACCTTACTTTAGGTCCACTACGAAAAAATATTAGTCGCCCTGACCCCCCCCCCCCAATTGTTTCCTGGATACGTTCATGGGCATACTCCTGGATTGTCTAAACAATAATATAGTATTATTTAGTCGATTGTCAAATATTGCATATCTTCTATGAAAGAAAATGCCGACGAGCAATATATTTTCCTAAAAAGGATACAACTACTACACAAAAACTGTCCGTATTGCACTCTGGAAATATAACTTACACTCCACATTGTGTTTTATACTTAAATCGCAAAAATTACTTTGTCGTATAAGTGTTTTATGCACGTTTCATCGAAGGAAAAGGAATTTAAAATACGCTACAAGTTTAAAAATAGGTCGTAATTTTAAACCAATTATAACTGATACTGATGCATTTCAAGTGGACGGATCTCTGGCAGAAATCAACACTATGATTAATCTTCATATGTCTACTAATGGTGTCAAGTAACCCATCCATCAGTCATGCTATAAACAGTCGCGGCTCCAGTATACCCCTCTCCCCCCCCCACCACAGACTCACGAAGTCTAATATGGTCTAATAATATAGTAACTAGGCTTAATCTGGTTTCATGTATGCAGATGCGTATGGTTTTTACATTGTTGTGCCAGCAGATGTCATTGCAGGTAATTTTATGTTTGATAACTTCAACGTGGATCTGAGGTTCCTTATCAATCCACCTTATCTTCAAAAGCAGTTTTTTCGTCACAACATTTAGGAAACCCGGTTGATAAAGGAAAAATTGAAAGAAATGTATTCCGCAAGCAGTGGTAGGAATTTTAAGTAGAATTTTTGCATGTCATAATCAGGCTCAAATAAAAACTGTTTATGATTTGGACGTTTGACAATATGTAGCCTTCATGAAATATGACTGGAGAGTATGACATGTGTTATCATTGGTCATATTATTTTCTCAAGTATATTTAATTTTAAAATTAAAATTTCCTTAAGTTGTACATCAACATAAAATCATGTCACTTCCTGAATCTGTAAAAATTTCACTTTATGATCTTCAGGAATTTTGAGCCTAATTAGAAGAAGATTTTCTAAATTATCTACTTTCTTTCTGCTGCTAAATTATCTACTGCGGAGTGATCAAAGAAATTCTACTTTTTATCACTTAAAGGAAGTTACCTTAAGGGCTATGAATTTTAACTTAATAAATATTTTCCCGACAAAATATACGGAGCCACCTTAATCAATATCAGCTTTACAAGTATTCTGTGTAGTAGTACAACAGTGCAATGTGTAACGGCTTTTAATTTTAAATAATTCCTATCTTCTAAGCTAACCTTTAAACCCAATTGAAGTTATGAAGTTCCTAAAAAGCCCTTACAAAGGGCTTGACGCTTTATTGATAACCATTGTCCGTGTCCAGACCATGCAGTAGTACAAGAAACTGCCTTGTGTAATGAAGACCATTTGACATTTCAAAATCTGCGAAATATAAGGAAATCAGATATTCGAATCTGGAAGGCACTACTGCAATACACCCATTTCTGGGTCCTTTTTGTTGGCCAACACATATCGACTTAATGTTTCCTATATGTTTATATTTATTCAAATATTTTGTTGCCCTCTCATAAATTTTGATCAGCCCGTCTAGAATGTAATACAGTTACGTGATAGGCAGTATCTCGATGGATATTTATCTTCCTTCGCCATCAGTGTGGGCCGCATTCCGCAGCGATCCGATGGCTGGAGGCATTAGTAGATAAGATAAGATAAGATAGGAATGTTACCCGACCCCCATTCTTGTAAAACAAGGCAAATTACGCAGATTATAAAACTCTTTAGTGGTGGTTTAGAATGTAACACTTTGCAAGGTTTGGGGTTACCTTTTGACTGTTTAAATTGCATGTAAATCTTACATTTTTAAGAAACGGATATTATGCTACATATTAGTTATGTTATTAACTCCACTTATAGGGTTATCTATATATATATATATCTATATATATATATATATTAATGTAATGTAAATAACTAAAACCCTTTAAATTAAAACTTTTTATTACATACACGTGTTTCGTGTTTATTAACCGAAACACGTGTATGTAATAAAAAGTTTTAATTTAAAGGGTTTTAGTTATTTACATTACATTAATATGCTACATATGTTTGTCTTAATTAAATATTTTCTTATATTCTAACTTATATGGATATTGGATTGGCCAGTTTTCAATTTTAAATGTTATCAAAACATTATTTTAGAAAATTCCAATTGTAATTCATCCATTAAATAATTAAATATGAAAATTTCTCCACACTCTTCAAACATATAAATCATAAAAGAAAAACACTCTTACATTACGTAACCCTTTAAAACCCTATTATGATATAATGCGGAGCCAAATACACCCCGAGCTGTACACGCCCAGCGGCAGACGTATCCAGGATGTGGAGGGGGATTATGAAGTGTCTAAGTGATCCTAATGGAGTCAACCCGGAGACAATGTGTGTGGGGAGTTAAGGGTTGAACATGGGGGCGCGTTAGTGAAGTCTTCATTACAAGGATTAGTCTTTTGTGTCTATAGAAGGGGTGATTACTACGATTACATCCAGACCCGGCCGCGAATACATCTACACTAACGTCCACATCGCTAGTGTATCTAGATGTGGTTCCCTCTGCGTACACTTGACTATACTGATATTTGCATGTAGCCTATACTTGAGAATGGTTGAAATATGCTATTGCCCACACAACTCTTAATTTTTTCAATATAGCAATTTAACGCAAAACAATTTCGTACTTTTTCTACTCTACTACGTTCCCACGGCTTTGCCCGCAATTTCTTTGCAACATTCCGTGTACATACATTTGATTGAATAAATTTCCGACGATATCTGTAACACTTGAACTATTTTAGACCAATTCATAGAGGAACTACAAAGTCGAAGTTCACAATTTTCTTAGAGAAAGCACTTGTGATGTAATACGATACGGTCCTATGATATTTTTAAAATAGAATTAGTCGTATATCAGACATCAGGTACCCTTTTTCATTGTTCATAATTAAGAGGACCAAATTCTTATTTCATGTTTGCACTTATAATTTAAACTTTTTATATTTTTTCCAACGGAAAATTTGAGTATGCTATTTTGCCCCGAGAAACAATATAAATAGACCTACGTATAATTTTGTAATGAGATTGGATTCAAAACAGTTTTATATGGATACAGTTAATTGTATGGATATATATATACAGGGTGTTTTGCGAGAGGTTGGTACAACTTTAGGATGTGATAGTAGGAACAAAAACAAGCAAAAAAAGTTCATATGGACATATGTCCTATCTCGCTTCGTTTAGCGTCTGTCTGTCCATATGTGTTTTTTATTTAAAAAGTTGTATCAGAAGCCGTTGGAGCAAATAACATGAAACTTGGCAGTTATGTTAAGCTAATTAAAGGGAAAATTAAAAAATTAAACACCTATTATCAATTTCCATTTCAAAATGGCGGCATTTACAATTTTTCAAACTTCAGCTTTTTTCTATACGATACAACTTCATAAATTGTTATAGCTCTCTCAGAAATTTCTGATCAAACTCTCTAGAATTGTTTTCTGTTAAATTATAGGTTTATCTCCAAGGGCAACGAGGTCCTGAACCAAAGGAGCTACTGGCTGCACTGATGGCTGGAGGCATTAATATCGGATCTACAACTACTGCAATAGTAACGAAAACCCGTGAATTAGTCGTTATGATTGTTAAACAAGATAAGAAAGTATTTTTGTTTTCGAGCGGTTTGTCATTAATGCCTCCGGCCATCAGTGCGGGCTGAAGACTCGCGCTGATGGCAACGAAAGAAAAACAACTCTCGAGATAGACATATCGCATAACAGAATAAAATTCTAGATGGTTTATCTACTCGATAAACTGTCCAATGACTGGAAAACATCGTTTTATACTGCCTGCTGTCTTTAGGAATAGTTTAAGAGTTTCTGGTACATAACGGATTTTAACCCTATATCTATATTCCCCTACATCCCTCTATATTCCCTCTTTTCTCGATATCTCTATATTCTCTTAGAATATAAGTTGCATTTAAATTTATCTTTAACGTCTGAAAATGTTGTTTCAGGTGAGGTACGTATCCACCAATCAGCTTTGACTTATTGCTCTCAATTACGAACGTGAGTAATACCATTATATATATTAAATAAGATTAGTTATAGCTCGAGTAATCCTGATTTATTTATATCCCCTCTTTAATTATATTTATTCGTATCAGTACACTGGTGAATTATATTTCCAACTGTGTGGCGGATTATTTTATTTCATCAAACTTCTTACAGTTACGTGAGTTTACACAGAGGATGTAAAACAAACCGTAAGGAAACACAAACTATAAAATGTATTCTGTACTATTTTTAAATAGAAATGAAGATTTGAGGTAGGTGTTGATATATTTAACGTTATTTATTTATTCTCTCGTATAAATGAGTTAAATACATTTTAGACTATGGATTGTTGTTTTAGTTTATTTTAATGTAGAATTTGTAATTTGTAAACGTGAAATAGTTGCTCTGATAATCAGTGTATCTGAGAAACGCTTTAATGGATAAAGGCATTTTTACTAATTTATTTAAAATTAATGTTTTTCATAGAGGCTAAGCAGATGAAGCAGGTGGGTAGCACAAACCTATTTAAATACATCTTATACTCATTTAAATAAAAACTTAAATATTACCTAAGAAAAACACTAATGTGTTAGCAATGTTACATAAGTTTGTGTTGTCCTATCTTTTTAAGGCATAAGATTTTGGAAAGGTCTTAAAGGCAGTCTTATTTTGATCTATATTGCAAGCCCTTAATATTCCCTTGCATTGGTTAAGATGGATGAAATTGTTTATAACATACGTGAAATTTGGTGAAAGTTAATAATAGAACGATAAAACATTAAAAAGAGTTAAATTATTTGTTATTTTTGTTTCCTCCCCGATTGCAACAAGGGTGGCATCTACAGTTTAGATACATGTTCCTCTTTCTAATCTCTGGAAATTCACTACATTCAATATTTATTCTATAAAAAACAAACATTTTCAATCATGCATCCCAATATGATGAGGGTGGAAAACATATGTGGACGGATTGTTCACTGTGGACCACAGTAAGACGATGGATTGCGAATGTTTTGTGTCTTAACGATCCCAAACTTGCATAACCCTGCTCTTTCAATTTAAGATATGTAGACATGCATAATCTTTAAAATTAAAATTGAAGATTCCATTCCTTTCATCCGCTTTCGTGAGCTCCACAATGGCTTAGGTCACCAGTCACTTTGATATGGTGAGCAATTTTGTTTAATCAGATAAATCAACGATGACGTTATATAAGTCTCGTTGCAAAGTCAGACCACCCAGATCTATTGGCAAGGTGTCGGTTCTGATGTCGCAGGCCGTCACGTCTCCCGGCAATGCACATAAAGACGGTCGAGGCGAGGGCCGGAAACGCGTGCCTTGGTCCATTACCTTTTGGTAGCTGGAGTCCATCGACAGGCTACCGATCATCTGTCGGCAGCTGTCGCCGTAGCTTCTTACAGTCGCCGCGCCCGCAGGTGTTTGTTCAGCTGCACCTGAAAAAGTCATCATTGTTTTTGCACCTACCATTCGGCAACAAAAGTGCCAAAGTAAAAAAAATCTTTTTAAGCCACGTTTCTTGGAAATAACGATCTTCTTCATTACTTAATTGCTGGACGTGACATGGTTACAGGAACTAGCAATACAATAGTAGAAGCCCTAATGACAAATTTAAAGCGGTAATCCTCCGTTGTTATAATTAATCGTAAATAATCGTATCGTTACTGAATGTATATTTTTATAAGGTTTCACATAATATTTTTTTAAGACAGAGTTAAGACAAGGGTGTAGCCAGCGAGGGGGTCCAAAGGGTCTGTACCCCCCTCCGAATTTAAAATTTTGTCAATGATTATTTTTGTAAACGATTATTACTATTTAAATAATTCAGTATTACTGACGTATACTGCTGAAAAGATCGTTCTCAACAAAGAAACGGGTCAAGAACTTTTATAAGGAACAAAATGGGGCCTTACTCTCTGCCCACTACGGGAAAATAATCAGGTTTCTGTACCTCCCCCCCCCCCAAAAAAAAAGTTATTGAGTTAAGAACAGGTATATTACAGCCTCATTGATTGTAGCACTAAAGAACAATGTTAACCCTGATTTAATTTCAGTCGTTGAAGCTTTTCGGTATTGTTATAGGTTATTGAAGGTAAAAAAATCTTAAGTAATTCATTCTTTTAAATATTTAAAAAGTTTACTTGAAAGACTAAACAGTGTTTCAATGCATATTAAATATATCTTTAAAATGATACATCTCCCCTAACACTAAAACGATATAAAC